>NC_061843.1:5017317-5027317 GCF_019202785.1 Penaeus chinensis | reverse complement strand
AGGGGGAGGAAGAAGGTGAGGGAGAGAGGGGGAGGAAGAAGGTGGGGGAGAGAGGGGGAGGAAGAAGGTGGGGGGAGAGGGGGAGGAAGAAGGTGGGGGAGAGAGGGGGAGGATAGAAGGTGGGGGAGGGGAAAAGGGGGGGGAAAAACGTTTGGGGGAAAAATAGGGAGAAGAGGGAGGGAGTGAGGGGGAGGAAAAAGGTGAGGGAGAGAGGGGGAGGAAGAAGGTGGGGGAGAGGAGAGAGGGGGGAGGAAGAAGGTGGGGGAGAGAGGGGGAGGGAATGGTGTTAAAAGTGGAAAAAAGAGGTGGGGGAAAAGAGAGGGGGGAGGAGAAGGGGGGGAGAGAGGGGGAGGAGAAGGTGGGGAAGAGGGGGAGGAAGCGATGAAGAAAATTGGGAAAGGCGGGAGGGGAAAAGAGGGGGAGGAAGAAGGGAAAAGGGAAAAGACCAATAATGGAAATTGGAGAGAAAGGGATAAAGAGGAAGGGAAATTTAGAAATTTAAGGCAAGAATTAAGGCATTAAAGAAAATGGGATTATAGGTGAAATCTCTTTTTTTGTTTGTTTGCTTAATTATTTTTTATCTCTTCTTTTTTTTAAATCTTTATCTCTCTTCTACTTATTTTTTCTTAATCTTAGATGAAGCGAAGGAAGAGGAAAAGAAACAAATGATAGAAAGAGAACGAGGTTTTAGGTGACCTTTCTACCAAGTGCCGGGCAAGGTACATCTCCCCCCCCCCCCCTCTTTCATCCACTACACCCCTCCCCCAACATACCCCGCCCTCTTCCCTTCTCCTCTTCTCCTTCCTCCAACAATCCCCTCCTTCCCTTCCCCCAACCTCCTCCCTTCCCCTCCCCCTCCCCCTCCCCACCAAACCATCCCCCTCCCCCTCCCCCACTACCCCAACCTCCCCAAACAAACCTCCCCCTTCCCCTCCCCCAACAAACCTCCCCCTCACCCTCCCCACCAAACCTCCCCCCTCCCCCTCCCCCACTACCCCAAACCTCCCCCCACACCTCACGCATTAACCCACAACGACATGAAAGAAGCTCCCGAGTCAAGCGAACCGACACAGACATGCCTCATCCCTCCTGCCTCGGAGCGTGCAAAGGAAGATAGAGGAATTATAGGATAGATAAAGCAATGATAAGGCAGATAAAAGTATGATAAGGAAGATAGATGAATGATCAGGTAGAAAGAGGAATGATAAGGTAGAGAGAGGAATGATCAGGTAGATAGAGATATGATAAGGTAGATAGAGATATGATAAGGTAGATAGATGAATGATCAGGTAGAGAGAGGAATAACGTAGATGCAGATATGATATGGTAGATAGAGGACTGATAAGGTAGATAGAAGAAATATGATAAGGTTGACAGAGGAATGATAACGTAGATTAAAGAGATTATGAGATAAGAAAGCATATTTAGGCAGATAAGAATATGATTACACAGATAAAAGAAGGCAGATCGAGAGAATGATAGATATGAGATTAGAAAACGATTGTATAGATAAACGTATGATAAGAGAGAGGAATGATAAGTCATCAGATAAGAGAGTAATTAGATAGATAAAGGTAGGGCAAAGTAGATAGACCAATGATATGGTAGAGTAAGGAGATTATGAGAAAAGATAAGAATTCGGTAGATAAGGAATATGGTAGAAAGAGGAATAATAATTAGTAGGTAGTTAATGAAATAATAGGGTAGATAAGGAAGTAAGAAAGTAGATAAAGGAGTGATAAGGTAGATAAAAGGATGATAAGGTAGACGGACAAATAAATAGGTAGATAAAATGATGATTCGATAAATATAACAATTGCTTTGATAAATAACTTAATAATTCGATAGATAAAAGTGATCTGAAAGATAAAAAAAATATTCGATAGATAAAGAAATTAACAGATAGATGAAGATATCCATAAATAGAACAAGAAACTGACTGAATAACCGAAAGATTCGATAGATAAGAAAAGGCTCTGATATATTTATGCAAAAGTCACTGAATAGATAAGGAGGTAATTAGACCAAAGGGCAAGTTAATGAATATAAATAAGAAATTCAATAAAGAGATTCAAGGTTATCTACTTGAGTCATCTGTTCGGACAAAAATTAATTCATGATTCAATAAAGACAACCAAAGGGATTGGTGGAGACATGATTAAAAAGAAAAAAAAGATTAATTGTAGTTTGAATAAGTAAGTGCTTGGGCAGAAAATTTAGATAAAACACGTGTGATTGATTATGCCAAAGAGGGAATTTCATCAAATGTAATTTGTTGTTGTTGTTATTATTATTATTATTATTATTATTATTATTATTATTATTATTATTATTATTATAATTATTATTATCGTTGTTGTTGTTGTTGTTGTTGTTGTTGTTGTTGTTGCTGTTGTTGTTATTATTATTATTATCATCATCATCATCATCATCATCATCATCATCATCATCATCTTTATCATCATTAATGTTATTATCATTCTCATTATATATATATATATATATATATATATATATATATATATATATATACATATATATATATATATATATATATATATATATATATATATATATATATATATATATATATATGTATATGTATATGCGTGTGTGTGTGTGTGTGTGTGTGTGTGTGTGTGTGTGTGTGTATGTATGTGTGTGTGTGTGTGTGTGTGTGTGGAGGGAAATGCATGAGAATTTTCCTTCCATTTCTCATGCTCTCTGACCTATTTACTGAAAGATTTTCGCCTTTTATGTTGCTAACGAATGCGTAGGAGAGATAATGAATTAACAAAATATTAAAAGAAGAGCAGAGTGAGCTGATGCAATTGCAATAACATTACTGCAGATGAAGAGGGTGAAGAAAAAGAGAAGAAGAAGGATGAGAAGGAGTAGGAGGATGAGAAGGACGAGGAGAAGGAGGAAGAAAGAAGGAAAAGAAAAGAAGACGGAGGGAGGCGGAGAAGGAGGAGGAGGAGAAGGAAAAGAAAAGAAGACGGAGGGAGGCGGAGAAGGAGGAGGAGGAGAAGGAAGAGGAGGAGAAGGAAGAGGAGGAGAGGTAGGAAGACGAAATAATGGTAATAATTAGAAGGATTTGTTTTAAATGAAAAATAAACTGGAAATAAGATAAAGAGAAAAGAAAAAAAAGAGGGACTCAGAAAATACGAAGAAGGAGAGAGTGATGAATGGAGAGAAAAGATAAACAAAAGGAAACATGAGACAGGGGAAAGAAAGAACAAAAAGAAAGAGAAAAAGGAGTAATCCGAAAATACGACGAAGTAGAAAAAGGGAGAGGGGAAGAAGAAAGAGAATACGGAGAAACTCAAAGGATGCGATAAAGGAGAGAGAAACAAGAATGCAAGAAGCGAGAGAGAGAGACAGGAGGAACAAAAACAGCAACCGTCAGTTCCATGCAATTTGAACGAATTATGCATGACATTGCATGAAATTTCAGTCTGATCTTTTACATCACATTTCGTCTTTTTTTTTTTTTTTTTTTTTTTTTTTTATAGTCACACTCATAATCCAGTTCTGTTATTTGTGATTTTACGCAGATTAAAGTTCGGATTTGTCTTTCTTTTCTTTTTTTTTCTTTTTTTTCCCCTGTGTCCTGGTGTGCTTTCTCTTTATTTCCATTGTCCATTTATCAATTTATTCATCTGCTTATGGAGTTAATTTCGTTTATTTATTTGTCTGCCTATCTTACTTTTTCCTATTCTTTTTTTTTTTTGTTCCATTTCCTCTAAAAACTAAAGGACAAAGATATAAAAGTTTCATTCAATCATTCCTGAATTCATCCACATATAAAGACATATATAGATAGATAGATAGATAGATAGATAGATAGATAGATAGACATATAGATAGATAGATAGATAGATAGATAGATAGATATGTATATATGCTTATTCATATATTTGTCGAACTTTTCACTCATTATTTATTCATCTATTTATGTATCCATGTCTATCTCTTTGTCTACCTATCTACCTTTTTTTTCCATATTCCGCAAGCAAAAATATAAAAAAAAGTAAAAAGTTTGTGGAAGGATTTTCCTCTTTTTCTTTCTTTTTGGCGCTCTGTCTGTCTGTTTCTCTCTCTCTCTCTCTCTCTCTCTCTCTCTCTCTCTCTCTCTCTCTCTCTCTCTCTCTTCCTCTCTCTTTCTCTTTCTTTTTTGGCTCTCTGTCTCTGTCTGTCTGTCTGTCTGTTTCTCTCTCTCTCTCTCTCTCTCTCTCTCTCTCTCTCTCTCTCTCTCTCTCTCTCTTCCTCTCTCTTCCTCTTTCTCTCTCTCTCTATCTATCTATCTATCTATATATCTATCTACCCCTCCCCTCTCTCTCTCTCTCTCTCTCTCTCTCTCTCTCTCTCTCTCTCTCTCTCTCTCTCTCGCTTTCTCTCACAAAATCTCTCTCTCTCTCTCTCTCTCTCTCTCTCTCTCTCTCTCTCTCTCTCTCTCTCTCTCTCTCTCTCTCTCTCTCTCTTTCTCTTTCTCTCTCGCTTTCTCTCACAAAATCTCTCTCTCTCTCTCTCTCTCTCTCTCTCTCTCTCTCTCTCTCTCTCTCTCTCTCTCTCTTTCTCTGTGCTGTGTGGTACAGCGATAGCGATATCGTCTAGCAATCTTGCTGACCTGCGTTCGAATCCCTCGCCGCCAGTGGATGGTAACCCCGGCCATTCCTTGCACACAGGGGATAAATTAGAAGCAAAATGAAACAGACACTATGTCACACCAAGAATATCCATTGTAACAAATGGAATCAAACTAAACCTAACCTCTCGTTTTTATTCCCTGTCTCTTTCTCGTTCTCCTTTGCCTCCCCTCACCTCTCTCTCTCTCTCTTTCTTTCTCTACCTCTCTCACCTTTCCTCCTTGTTTCTTTCTCTTTCTTTTTTGCTCTAGTCTCTCGTTTGCTCTTCTCTTTTCTTCTTTTCTCTTCTCTTTTCTTCTTTTCTCTTCTCTTCTCTTTTTTTTTTCTTTTCTCTTCTCTTCTCTTTTTTTCTCTTCTCTTCTCATCTCTTCTCATCTCTTCTCTTCTCTTCTCTTTTCTCTCTCTCTTCTCACTTTCTAATTTTCCACCTCCCTTTCTCCCTTACGTTTCCCCTTCACCTACACCTCCCTTCCCCCCACTCCTCCCCCTACCACTCTCCTTGATTATACATCCGTTCCCCTCCCTCACCTTCCAATACCCCAAGTTACCCCCCCCCCCCCTTTGCATTTTGTTTCCCACGCTTTACCCATACCCTCTTACCTTTTTCTCCTACCCTTCTAAGTTACCCACCCTCGCTTATGCACGCCCTCACATACCCTTGTTTCTCATTCTGTAGGTTACCCTCATTCCTTCACATTTCACATTTCATTCCCTCTCTCGATTCCCTCCCCTAACCCCACGCTACGCTGTTTTACCCCTATTCTTTCCCCACCCGACTCCCTTTCCTACCTTCCAATAACCCCAATGCTACCCTTATTTCACCCCCACTATATCCCCACCCATGCGTATCTTATACCTCTAACCTTGTTTACCGTTCCGCTATTCCTAGCAAATATCCGTGGTCCTAGACGTTTGGCAGTCACAGAAAGGGTCTCCTTTATGATGTAAACCGTGCTCCATCTGTCTGTTTAGTGAACGTAGATGTTGTGTTTTGAATTGTGCATTTCCAAGATGAAATATAAAAATCCGACAACTCTCTTAGGCGGATTTTTTTTTTTTTCAAAGTTGGCGCATGTGCAGTGAGCTTACCTGCAGTACCCCACCCCCGCCGACCTCCTCCACCGAGCTGTCAATCAAGTGTCCTGCTAACTACCGAAAGCGCCAGTAATTATACCTCCAACACCAGCTCGAGCCTCGCCACGGAATTAGCCGATCTGAAATCCAAAAGTGATAGTGCCATCATTGACAGAGATCAGAAGACGAAGCAGATTTAGCTGTTGCATCGTTCAAATCAGGACCTCGAGCAACAACTGCAAATGCATCAACCCACTGGAACGGCAGATTGACGCCAATGCTTTCTGTGAGTCAAAATTTAGAGATGAACTGCATCATGTGCCTAACAGTTTAGCAACAACCGCTCGAGGGATAGTGTGGGTGTCTGTCTCTATGCACACGACCGACTGACCTGTTCTCACTGTACCGACTGGAGTAGCGCCTTGAGTCCACTTTCTTAAAAAAAGAGTAGATCGCCGCGAACATCTAACAGCGAGAGATAAGAGATGACCTTGGCACTTCGGTGACCAACGTTGAAGGAGTTGTGTTAACAGAGCTGAGAATCGGGCACACAAGACTGACTCATGGTCCGATGATGGCTAAAACCGAAGCACGTCGTGAGGATGCCGAGAGCCATTAACGCTCGCGCATGTAGTGGAAAGATGCGTAGCATTCTCAGACCAAGGAGGTGTGTACTTGTCTCCCCCATATACACTGAAGAGTGAATTATTTGACGAAAATAATTAGTCCTGCTAATTGGGAAGTGATTAACTTCGTATGAAATAGAACTAAGGATGTAAATCTAGAAACCGTTTCAATTTATGGACAGGCATGCAATAACGGAATATTAATCGCAAATGAACTTGATAAGTTCTTCGTCTGTGTCACCAATGAAATAGCGCTCCTGGTGTAGGTTGCCCTTGGCTGTTTGTTTAGACTTGTCAATGCGTTTGTCGCGGTTGATCCCTTGCAAGGTCCTCTTGCATGAATCGGCCCATTGTGGTATTACCGGTACTGCTAATTTCTAGTTTAGAAGGCAATATGTACAATTCAATAATCACAACTCATCCTATCTAAATATAAGCGCGGAGTCCCACAAAGCTCAAAATTAGGTCCATTGTTATTCTTACTGTATGTTAACGACATTGTGAACACATCCTTTTTATCTCGGATTTTTGCTGTATGCCGACAGCAGTTTATGTCTCGGGTAAAACTTTTAACGATCTGATAAGAACAATCAATAACGAGCTGGTAGCTGTCAGTAAGTGGCTTGCGAGCAATAAACTAACCCTCAACATTGAGAAATCACATTATCTTATTCATAACAGAAAAAAAAAAAACATTCCCCTGAGGAAATGCCTTCGTTAATACTATGTTCTAGAATACTATCAAGAAATGCACTTACTAAATTCTTTGACATTATGAGCAACGCAGCTGCAAAGGACATACAATGCACTTCACAAACAAAATCAACAAACAATCTGGAATATTTTATCTTAGGCAAGATAGTCTCACGCTTCATGTCCGTAGGCAAATTTACTACTCGGTTGTATCCATGTCACATTATACAATACGGTTTGGGGAGCTGTCTGCCAAACCACAGTTAAGCCTGTTGTCACTGCCCAGAAAAAAGCAATTCGTACGATCACGGGATAGGTATAATTGCACTCATGATATCTTTTGCATTCTAATAAGACTATCAAAATTCAATGAAACTAACGCCTATTTTTATGTTTTGTTTGTATATAAATCACTAAACATTTATAGTGATCATATATTTCAGCTAAGAAAATCTGATATAGGCTTCGATTCGCTAATGAATTAGAAATTCCTCCCGCACTCTGGAGGCTCAGTCGCCACTTTCTTGTAAACTGTACTTTGTATTTTATTTATTTGAGGCTTAATTAATATTTGCAAAATTGGATTTGAATACTATCCAACTCCACCCTCGCTTTACGCCCCCTTCCTCCATTTACCCCCCCACTTTACCCTTCCGCTCCATCTACCCCCACTTCAAACTCCACCCTATCCTACTCTCCACTACCCCCCTCTATCTTCCACTTACACCCCGACTAACCTTCCCTTACCTCCACTTAGGCTTCCACTTACCCCCCCCCCCTCCCCTTAACCCCCCCCCCCCCAAGCCTTTGCAATAGCCGCTACGGTATAGCCATATCACACGCACCTGTAATTGCTGCCGATCACTTATTAAGTTTCAATCGATATCCCGGCAATGGAAGCCAGGTGGGGTTGTCGGGAAGGGGGGGGGGGGGGGGGGGGTGAAGGAGGGGGGGGATGAAATTTGGGGGTAAGGGGGGTTGGGGGAGAGAGGTAAGGGAAGTGTTATTGGGGGTAGGAATGAGGTAAGGATATGAGGATAGAGGGAGGGGAGCGGGATAGGGGTAGGGATGAGGGGAGAGAGCTGTGAGGGGGATAGGGGCAAGGATGAGGGATATAGGGGTAGGGGAGAGGGAGGAGAAGGGCATCGGGGTAGGGGTGAGGGACTGAGGGAAGAGATGGGGATGAGGGGAAGGAGGGGGAAAACGATTGTGATTGGGGGGGGGGGTAGGTAGGTGACTGGGGGTTAAAGGAGAGGGGGGGGGGCTTGGTTCGATCTTGGGTAAAGGGAAGAGGAGAGAAGGGGGAGAGGGAAGAGGGTGGAGGAAAGGAAGAGGATTGTAATTTGTGATTCGGGGGGGGGGGGGGGGGGGGGGCGTGTCTGATTGGAAGAGGGGGGGGTAAGGTATTAGGGTGTTAAGGTAGTAATGTAAGGACGAGAAAACTACCATAACTAAAACCAATTGTTCCGACTACAACTACAAAATCTAGGACTATAACTATAATAGAAGTTATAACCATTACTTGATGCTGGGGGGGATGGGCGGGGGGGAGGGTAGCCTAGGGTCGTGTGGTAGCTGAAGGAGGGTAGACAGTCTATCGTCAAAGATACGACTACTGTAGTTTAGACTTTAAATGAACCATTAAACCTAACTACTAAACTTAACTATTATTACTATAACAACGACCTCATCTACTTTAGCTTAACTGTAATAACTACTTGAACTGCACCTGACATATCACATCACATCTACAAATGAGACGTAACTTGTAGATTGAATTGCAACTCTAATTAAAACTAATAACGGAAATTACAACAACCAGAAATAACTTTGGAAATGCCAATGGAATTCCACGAACGATAAGATTTATAACCAGAATTAAAACAGCACAGTGAACGAGATACAAACACAACTCAACTATGATAATGATGACACAGATGCAAAAAAATAATTATCATTATCACTATTACTTACCATCATTATTTATCATCATAATAATACAAAATAATATTAGGAACATCAGTTCTGTAGATATTAATAAAACCAATTATGACAACAATAACATCCCTTTTTCCATAACAATATAAAGAAATAAAACCAATTATGCAAAAAACAAAAACAAATAAACTTAACACAAAAAAAAAAAATCTATCGCAGGAAACACTCCCAACTCTATATAATTTCAATTTCCTTCAATTTCTTTCACTTCTTTCAAATTTAGTGAACCGAAACCGCCTTCTCGTTTCTTTCAAGGAGGCGTAAGAATATCGTCTTATTGGAACGTGGATCTTCGGAATTGCAAGCGTGTGTTTTTGTTTTTTTTTTGTTTTGTTTTTTGCTTGTTTGTTTGTTTATCTTCGGGAAATAAGTGTCTTTTTAAAATAAGTTTTAAGTGTCGATACCGATCAATGGGGAGTAGATATAGAGGATATTTTTTTATTTCTTATTTTTTATTAAAAGGCTGTGGATTTATGGCATTTGTTGCTGTTGTTATAGTTGTTCATGTTTTTGTTTTTTGTTTCTTTGTTTCATCCTCATTTTCAAGTCGGACTGTCAGTATTAATCTCTTATCATCATCACTATCATTATATTGCAAAACTGATATCATTATTATTATTGTTACTTCTGTCATTGCAATCATTAATGTTTAAACTATCATCTTTACTAATATAATAATATTATATTATTCTTGTTTTTTTCATCATTGTTATTATCCTATTAATTTCGTCATCATTAATATTATCATTGTTATTATCATTATTGTTAGGTTGGTAAGTGATGAAGGAAGGAAAGGGGAGAGGAGGTAGAAGAGAGAAGAAGAAAGTAACAGGGAAGAGAGAGAGAGAGAGAGAGAGAGAGAGAGAGAGAGAGAGAGAGAGAGAGAGAGAGAGAGAGAGAGAGTGAGAGAGAGAGAGAGGGAGGGAGAGAAGGAGAGAGAGAGAGAGGAGAGTGAGAGAG
>NC_061843.1:4977356-4987356 GCF_019202785.1 Penaeus chinensis | reverse complement strand
TTGCCGATGGAACCTGAGTGACTTAAATGTTAACTGTAAACGGAAGACAAATGTTGATATTTGAATACCTGCATGTAGATCAGCTTGCCATTGGTGTATTTTGCTTTTGCACAAATCAGTAGACCTAATACTGTCTTAGGGAAAGGGGGATGAGTGTTAAGGTTTGATTGCATAGAGGTAATTATGTGTAGTATGCAGTCTCAATAGGAACATGCTCTAGAATGACACAGTTCTCCTTTATTTGCTAGTCTACAGGTCTATTTGAATAAAGATCACTATAGCAAACAGAAATACAGGCTGTTTGTTACTATATACTATTACTGCATAATTTTAATCAGTTTATAAACCATACAAACAAAAACTTACTATATACCCTTGGTCGGCCGTACCTTCCTCCTGCAGCTTCACAGAGAGGAAACGAGAACCTCCCCCTCGGCCAGCTGGTTCTCAGACGCCACAGGCTATGAACCACTGGCACTCTCTGAAATAATCAACAGAGGTACCGAAGTCATTCTTCACAAAATGCGTATAGGTTACCACTGTGCATGGCAGATTATTAAAACAATAGAACGCGAAGAGAGGTGCTGCATGCACTGCGGCGAGGCGAACGCCACACTAGTTCACTACTTAGAGAATTGTGAGCATACACAATTCCTGAGACAGGGACCGCCTACAACAGCCGCTGTGCTGGTAAAGAGGTTATGCGATATGCTTACACCATGGCGGCAGGAGCGCCTGCTGGCAATCCCACCGCCACGGTAAGCACCAAGTGTCAGACAATCAAATGAGACAGCTATAAAAAGCTGACACAGGCCTGTCCATATTTAGAAGGCCCGGACGAAGCTAGAACTTTGCAAATCATTCCAACCAACCAACTTTCTATATTCATCCAAATGTAAAGATGATGTGCTATGACATGTTAATGTAATTAACTTTGGGGGACAGAGAGGTACAAGGCGCTGGAAGAATGTGGGAGAGTTTGGGGTGTAGCTTGAAGAAACATGCCACGCACTACCAGATTTAGGTAATTCTTTATGGTACGGATGGACTCGCCAGAGAGTGAGTAACCAATTCCGTGACAAAATTTATTCAGCAATCTAAGATGCTGGCAATGGGCAGGCCCGAAGGGCCTGCCCAAAGGGAGGATTGATAAGGGCCCTGCCCCCCTGGCACCCCCCAGGGAAACATCTTCACCTCGGCATGCATGGCAAGATAGAGCTGAAACTTGGGAGTACAGAGTGAACAAGGCTGTGAGCGGCACTTTCTGAAGTCTTTATTTGTGGCACTACTGTTTGTGTCTGCAGATTATTTTTTGTACAGATGACAGTAATTTTGCAATATCATCATCAATTTGCCCTAGCAAATTGATACCCCCCTGGCAAAGTTTCACTCATATTCAGAGACACTTCAGGCAGCTTTTCTGATGGAGGGTTACCAACATTACAACTTTGATTGGCTGTGATGTGAGGTAGCTTGTTGATGAGACAGCTCTTCGGAGATTGTCTGACAGGCATGAGATTCTGGTCCGTCTCTCTGTTTAAGGTGTCCAAAGTGTCTTATTACAAACATCTGTCTTCATCTTGGTATGCATGATGAGCCAGAGCTGAAAGGCAGAAGCACTGAGTAGACTTGGGCTGCGAGTTGTGTTTTCACGACCTTTTTCTTTTATTCATGGCATTATCATTTGTGTCGGCAGATTATTCCTTATACAGACAACTGCAACCTTTAGTTCTGTACAAGAAAATTCTCTTTCTAACTTAGTGCATCCATACCATGAAAATTAACCATATTCAGGATTAGGTCTGCTTAGGTCAGGTTAAAAAAAATATCTCTCAATTTATCATTCTTAGACTACAAATGTTATGGTTAAAGTTTACAGCAGGACTAGACATGTCATAGCTATTTTTTTCATTTATTTTATTTTATTTATTTATATTTTATTCTTATTATTATTATTATTATTATTATTATTATTATTATTATTATTATTATTATTATTATTATTATGGGCAGGGATATGAGTGGATTTGCTCATAACAGGCATATTAAGATGTAAAAGTAGGTGGAAAAATTTAATCTTTACAATATGGACACACTAATCCAGGGCAAATCAGAGTTATTGTATTGCACTGAATTTTGTGTTATCCCTAGATTTTAACAGTTACAAAGAATTCATTTCAGTGACATATTGTGAAAGAACTCAAACACAAGTAGCACTGTTAAGTTTGCTTTTGAAATGAGTAATGATTACTGTGACAACAGAACTGTCAAGGTAGATGACAGTACATGTGTAACGTATCAGTGTAACATATGAATGTAACATGTATTTCTTTGTATTACTGAATTTGCTCTCCATGCGTCATTTTCCTTGATACTTGTTTGTTGATTTCCATGTATGATTTTGCTTCTTCAGATTAAATTTAATATTAGTGGATGTAATTTTTCATTTCACACAGGAGTAGGTTGTATAACCAGCAGTTTTCTGTCACTAATGTCACTTCTCTGGCAATCTGACTGGTTACGCTCACATTACTGCTTTATGCATTATTTCTTGTCAGTCTGTGGACTTTATATGTTATATGTTCAAGCTCTTGAAAGCAGTGGATGATAAGGACAGTCTGTGATGTAACTGCATCCTAGGAAAGCACACTTGTTCTTAGGGATTTCTTGGCAATAAATTGCTCATATAACCATATAGCCCTTAGATGCAATTCAGATATAACATTAACCCATTGGCACTGTGTGACAGGGATGTCTCATTGTGAAAAAAAACTTAGCCAAGGAGTGGGTGAGTGGTGGATGATGGGGACGTCTGGACATGATTTCACAAATTTTCTAGAGGGATAACACATTGGGCCTCAAGGAAGCAGCTCTTGCATTATTTCCACTGGTTAATGAGGGTGCAGTGTACCATCTGTGGGCTATGCCTGGAAGAGCACTAACTCAAGGAGAATGCTATATCTATGTGCAGGAACCTATTCTTGCCTGCCCATCCTGGCAACACATTGTGTGTTATGGAAAATTAAATAATATGAATATATAAAATGATTATACAAATAACACAGTATTACTTATTGTTACCATTATTGCACAGAGTGTAGACTATATGGAGTCTGCTCAGTGAAAACTCTCTATTACCATCTTGATACAGCATAACAAGTAACAAATATGGACTTCAGAAAAGACGAGGCAAGGAGTCTTGATACTGCCCATGAGTTTCAGCGTGGGCTGGGTTAAACAAGCCTTAGAGTTGATAGAATTGCTAATTTATCCATAACTCTTATCTCGCAAATTGATAGAAATGATTTGATATATGATACTTGTTTCTGCTTTGACCTTTTCCAGAAACTGCCAAACATTAGAGTGGCTCATTTTAATTTTTAAATGATATGCATTTGTTTGAGAATAGGTAATTGCTTAGAGTAGAAAACAACACATTGGCCTGTATGCTTTGTGTTCCAGCAAAGGCCAACAAACATCACCCTTCATGTGATCTGGTTTTGTCGTTTATATCTATCTATCTATTTCTATTTATCTGTTTATATATGTATGTATGTGTATGTGTATATAATATTCACACTCCTGACAAACCTTACAAAGCATGCAAAAAACTATTTTAAAAATACTCTACTTGTAAATAAGCCCTAATTTTTTGATTGGCTGACTGTTCTCTGAGGTGGGGCTCATTGGCCAGTGATGTGGCTGGAGTCTGGTAGTTAGCCTCGGTTCATGACTTGCTCATATGACCATGCGATGTATACAGAGGGTAACCGAGATGAAGATGTCCGTTAGTTGTCTGCCTGCCAGGCTATAATCATGGCCTTTTAGTGCAAGGGGATGTAGACATATGTTAGCTATGGCAATGTTTAATGAAACTACGACAGATAGTAGTAGAACTTCAAAGAAATCAATTAGCTTATGTATAGATACAGTAATCCAAATTATCACTCACTCATATTATAAGTTGACTTTAATTGATGAAATTCCTTAAGACCAAATTAACTGTAGAAACTAATATCATAGGTATTAATGGTAATTGATAGAGTTGTGAGACAATGCTAATTTGTTTGCCAAGATTTACTCTTGATTTTTTTGTGCCTTTCTGTCTGTCTGTTGATTACCTTCTCTCTCTGTCTCTCTCTCTGTCTCTCTCTCTGTCTCTCTCTCTGTCTCTCTCTCTGTCTCTCTCTGTCTCTCTCTCTGTCTCTCTCTCTGTCTCTCTCTCTGTCTCTGTCTCTGTCTCTGTCTCTGTCTCTGTCTCTGTCTCTCTCTCTGTCTCTCTCTCTGTCTCTCTCTCTGTCTCTCTGTCTCTCTGTCTCTCTGTCTCTCTCTCTCTCTGTCTCTCTCTCTCTCTGTCTCTCTGTCTCTCTGTCTCTCTGTCTCTCTGTGTCTCTGTGTCTCTGTGTCTCTGTGTCTCTGTGTCTCTGTGTCTCTGTGTCTCTGTCTCTCTGTCTCTCTGTCTCTCTGTCTCTCTGTCTCTCTGTCTCTCTCTCTCTCTCTCTCTCTCTCTCTCTCTCTCTCTCTCTCTCTCTCTCTCTCTCTCTCCTCTCCTCTCCCTCCCTCCCTCCCTCCCTCCCTCCCTCCCTCCCTCCCTCCCTCCCTCCCTCTCTCTCTGTCTCTGTCTCTGTCTCCTGTCTCTCTCTCTCTCTCTCTCTCTCTCTCTCTCTCTCTCTCTCTCTCTCTCTCTCTCTCTCTCCTCTCCCTCCCTCCCTCCCTCCCTCCCTCCCTCCCTCCCTCCCTCCCTCCCTCCCCTCCCTCCCTCCCTCCCTCCCTCCCTCCCTCCCTCCCTCCCTCCCCTCCCCCTCCCCCTCCCCTTTTGAGCAAATGATGATAGGCATTCTGATGTAAAGTGATTTTATATGCATTTAGAAATATGATTTTTCTTTATTTTAATTATACCAGTAGAGTGGGTGTGCTTGCAAGGAAATTACACTGATTTTCAGGTAGTGAACTCTTTTGCTGAGCATATAGTAATATCCTTTTTTTCTCCCCAGATCTGTAGGTGCCTGTGTTCAAGATGTCTGCTGATGTGGCAGAGGAGCTGGTTTTTCACTGTACGGATGACAGATTCTTTGTAGAACCTGTTAACTCCAAGCAGCTGCTGGTCATAGACAGAGTTAGCCATGAGATCACTCTGGAGGAGAATAGTGGACAGATTCCCTTCAGCGCTTCTCGGAAGAATATATATGGCTTAGTGGGGGTGATCCACCTGATAGCAGGCCCGTACCTGATCTTGATCACGAAGAGGATTAAAGTAGGAACCTTGAACAAGCAGACAATATGGCGGTTGGCAGACACAGAGATAGTTCCCTATGCCAGGTCATTGGTGTCCTTAACAGCAGAACAGAAATTGTACAATGATAAATATCTATCCATGTTGCAGCAAGTTCTTTCCACACCATACTTCTATTTCTCTTACACTTATGACTTGACCCATACTTTACAGCGGCTGTATTATACTGCTGAAGATTTCCTGCAGATGGCTTTGCATGAGAGAGCTGATGTAAGATTTGTGTGGAATCAGCATCTGTTGAGAGATCTTTGTGTACAACCAGAAATGAGTGCTTTTTGTCTCCCTCTTGTTCATGGTTTTATATCTATCAAGCCGAGTAGCATTAATGGTGAATGGTTTACCTGGGCTATAATATCTCGCAGGAGTGTTTATAGAGCAGGGACTCGCATGTGGACGAGGGGCATAGACCAGGAAGGTGCTGTGGCCAATTATGTAGAAACGGAACAGATAATCGAGTTCCGAGATTTCAGATCATCCTTTGTCCAGACGCGAGGCTCCATCCCTCTTTACTGGTCCCAGGAGCCAAACCTGAAATACAAACCTGCTCCACGCATAGGAAATGCCAATCATGAAGAGGCATTTAGTCGGCACTTTGAGTCTCAGGTCCTGTGCTATGGTAAGCAAGTGGCTGTGAATCTGATTGACCAGAAGGGTGTGGAAGGGAAGCTGCATGAAGCCTTTAAACACCTCATAGAGACAAGTTCCAGCCAGATGATTAGGGACAACGTAAGGTATGAATATTTTGACTTCCACCATGAGTGCCGCAAAATGCGCTGGGATAGGTTGAGTATACTGATGGATCGATTAGCACCAGACCTAGATACAATGGGCTACTTTCTCTTTCGTGATGGTGTTGTGCTACTCGAACAGGAGGGAGTATTCCGCACCAACTGCATTGATTGTCTAGACAGAACGAATGTTGTGCAGTCCATGCTAGCAAGAAAACAACTGCAGTCAGTATTGACAAGGATGGCCATTCTCATTGAAAAGCAGAAAATTGAGGATCAATTTTCCTTTGAGAGCATGTTCAAAAATGTGTGGGCAGATAATGCGGATATAGTAAGTACTGAATATTCAGGAACAGGAGCCTTAAAAACTGACTTCACCCGCACAGGGAAGCGAACCCACATGGGCATGATGAGAGACCTGTGGAACAGCTGCGTGCGTTACATCAAGAACAACTTCTTTGATGGAGACCGCCAAGATGCACTAGATATGTTCCTCGGCAAATACCAGGTGGAGGCCAATGAGGGAGCCACGCGACTCTGCCCCCTCAATAAGAACCGCGACACCCGACTGCTCCTCTTGCCCAGTGCTTTCTTCTTCTCCCTCCTGATGGTGTTCGCCTGCATCCTGCTGCCCTCTGAGTATTCCTCCTTCACGCTCCTCTCACTCCTCTTCTGGTTTGGGATGATGGTGGTGGCCTTCCTAGCCACTCTCATGCAGGGTCGACTCCTTGTCAACTCCCCTCGGCTCTGCCTCTCAACTCTTAATCATCTCACAACCCCTCCTAGAATTGGTTGATCTCCTCCCTAGCATACACAGATTGTGTAGATTAATATCTGCCATTGTACATGTCTTCATTTTATGATTTTTCCCATTGGTTTTTATTTTTGTTTTCTTTCAACTTTCTAGCCTGTCAGATTTGTTTTGGGTATTTGATGCCGTGAACTTTTTTCTTTATATAGGATTTAAGTGTTTAAGGCTGTTTAAGGTGTCTGATTTTTTTTATTAATATAAATGTAATAATATAGAGTTTTGCACACAATGTAGATATGAAACTCAATATTTATATGTATATATATAATACACACATCACCATCCAAGCATTGCCATTTTTATACGGTTTGCACTGCAGTATTAACTTTAGATTTTATTTTATTACAGATTAACTTTGTAAGTTATACATGTGAAATCTTTTGTTGCATGTCTTTGCATAAGCATTTACAGTGCTTGTTCACAGTTAGATTTGCTACCACATAAAGGTACAAAATGAAACTTCTGAAATCTGTCACAGAACAACAAAGAAAATTAAATGTACGAAATGCATGTACAAAATAGGAAGTAAAAACCGACAAGAAGAAATACACGTAGAGAAGAGAAGATTACTCCTTTGACAGTAATCTCTTCCGGTACATAAAGGCAAATTTTTTTATGACTTTGAATGCTGGTAATGATTTAGATGCTACCAAACCTGAGGGCTGTGGGTGACAGGCTAGAATATTGTGATGTTTATTCCTTAGATAATGGCAATGATTAGACAGGACCACTATTCTGTGGCTAGGTGATCGCAAGAAAACACGCAATGTACATAAGGTGTTTGGAGGTTGAATAATGAATCGCACTTATGATTCTCAACTAACGGCTAAATTGGTTTGTTGGAAACATTGGAAGATCAAGCCTGGAATTCTTATGAAAAGAAGTTTTATGTGTATATATGTACATTGTGTTTTTTTTCTGTCAATATAGGCTTTGTTTCTATGAGCAGCTTCAAGTGCTGGGAGAATTTAGATGCAACATAGCTAATATACCAATGATAAAGAGATATTGAGAATGTGTGTTTTTTATTTTTAAAAATCTTTATTTGGAAAGGTGTGTACCTTTGTTTAGGCAGTAAGTCCTGAACTGATTTTAGCCTATTTTGATTTTCTCTATCTCCACTACCATATACTTCAGTTATTATGTGTGTTTTAAGTGTCTCTATACTCTGTAACTCTGAAAATTCTAGTTTGAATAAAAATTACCGCTCTCTTCCAAATTGGTAATAAATACAGTACCAGTTTACCCGAAAATGTATCACAGTCTTTAGCTTCATTAATTCCATAGCTGAAGATGTCCAATTTAACAAATACAAAATGTGCAAGAACACCAAATTTCTTTTTCCATGCAATATTTACCCTCCCAGTTGTCCTAATACTAGATATTTTTAAATACATTCCATAGTTTGAAATGAAAATAAGCATAAGTGAATATTGAAACTTTATTATAATATGCTTTTGTATACATTTCTTTTGTATGTTTGACCATAGAGTTGATATTCGTGTTGTTAAGGAACCCTGCATATTATTATTATTATTTTTTTTTGTTTTTTTTCATTTTTTTTTTATTTAATTATTATTATTATTATTATTTTTTTTTTTTTTTTAATGTAAATAGTGGGTACATATTTTTAAAGCAAATGATGAAAAGTAGATTGATAAACATGTAGACCATGTCAATATAGAGATGTTAAATTTAAGAGAGAAAAAAAAAGAAATCAAGGCTGTCCCAATTTAACATCGAATACAATACACTATGGCAGTGCATATGTACCATAATGATAGGACCTGAATATATGTACTGATATTGATTACAAAGCATGCTGTATGAGTTTGCATTTTGTATTTATTTATTTATTTTTTTTTTTTATTAGAACTGAAGCCCCAATAGATTTCCTTAAAGGAAAATATCTGTTTAGAGTGACAAAAGAAAAAGAACTTGAAATGTTTGTTTATTAAAATCTGGATAATAGGGATTTACTTATAGAATTCTCAATCATTGTGTTAAAGCATCAGGAATAATCAGCATCAGTTCTCATGAATATCAACTAAGATTATTTTTGACATTCTCAGGTAATGAAAAGAAAATATAAATAAAAGACTATTCATTTGCGTATTTTCCAAACTAAAATACGAGAAAAAAAAAGGACTATAAAACTGCTGTGAACTTTTTCGAATCGATGAATATGATGATACAGTGATCTCAGCAACCCTTGTCAGTATAATGGTTAACCAGACATACTTACCCAGTGTACTAACAATGCATAACCTTCCATTAACTGTCAGGAATGTTATAGTTTGGGTATCTTGTTTCATGTACTATATTTATGACTGATAAATCAATAAAGGATACTGGCTGCTTACAGATTGCTTTTATTTTTTAGATGTTTATAAAAGACCTAAGGACTTGCTTCCTCTTGAGTTTCATATATGAATTCTATGTTAAGAAAAAGTCGTAATGTGCGAAGAATTTAATGAACCTATAACTTGTATGATTCAGATGTTGGTTAATATATTCAATATAACTAATTGCAAATCCTATCAGTTAATTATTTTAGAGAATAAGGGAAACGAATAGTATACATACCTAAGTACACTTATTCTTCCAAATGCTCAGGGAAGACGAACAGATTATACACTCATAGTTATATTACACATTTTTTTTTTTCCAGAGATATGTTGAATAAGAAATAATAGGATGTTAATTGCATATCCTGCTTCGTGGAATTCTACATTCTCATTCATGATATTTTATGGAACAGGAAAGGAATGAAGTACAGAATGGATATACATTTAACACGTGCGTGAATTTGGAAAGCAGAATGAGTAAAACAAATAATAGCATAGATTCTTGATATAATATTGATATCTTAAGTAATTCAATGCAGTACATAAGGCAAAGGACAATTTAAAATGGAAGTATAGCTATTTTATCCTATACTCGAAGTTCTTTTTCGAATAAGGGGTGAACTCACGACCGTGTGAATAGCTCTCATATGCATATTATCCTTACTCTTGCAGGTAATACGAATATGTGTGTGTGTGTGTGTGAGCGTGTGCGTGTGCGTGTGCGTGTGCGTGTGCGTGTGTTTGTGTTTGTTTGTTTACATATCTATTTCTTTCCCTTTCTCTCCCTCTCTACGCACCTACTGTCTCTCTCTGCAACACA
>NC_061843.1:4970755-4977256 GCF_019202785.1 Penaeus chinensis | reverse complement strand
TTGTGATGGATAATGGGGAATGATGCTGGTCACGTGGGGAGATGAAGATGTCCAGGGGGGATGGTCGGAGCAGGAGGGGGGGGGGGGGCAAAGGGAGTCATCATAGTCATCGGTAATTATTCGATTAGAAATATTAGATACATTACATATACAACATTTATACAAGCATGCACACACCAGTTTATGAATATGTTTTATATGTATACATATTATATATATATGTTTATATATGTAAATATATTTTTTATGTATATGTCATATATATTATATATTTATATAAAATATATATTATATATATATATTTATAGTATATATATATATATATAATACACCACCCACATTCATACACATACATGTTACAGACATACATGTCATATATATATATATATATATTAATATTTATATATTATATATATATTATTAATATTATATAATTTGTATATATGTATGTCTTATATATTTATTATATATATATATATATATATTATATATTTCTAATATATATATTATATATATATAGGTGTTATTAGTTATACTTATATACTCCCACACACACCTACATACACACGCACACACACACACACAACACACACACACACACCACAAACACACACACCACACACACACCATATGATATATATATATATATTATATATATATATTATAAAATTGTGTGTGTGTGTGTGGGTGTGTGTGTACTTATAGGACACAAAGAAGAGGGAGAGAGAAAGAAAGAGAAGATGAGAGAGAGACAGACAGACAGAACAGGGACAGACAGACAGACAGACAGACAGGGGATACTGACTCCTTACACCACCAGCCCCCGCCTTCGTCCTAGTTCAGGACGACTTCCCCCGCAACCAGCCCCTCTCAGACCAGCCAGACTTATGACAGAAACCAGATTCTCCACCAGATTCCAGACACTCCAGCTAATCTGTCCCAGCCCCAGATATACAGATAGAAAATAAACTAACAAAAACAGACAGGACGGAAAACAGACAGACAAACAGACAGCCTGACAGATAGACAGACAGAACAAAAGACAGATAGAAGAGACCAAACTGACAAACAGACAGACAGACAAACAGGACAAAGAGACAGACAGACACACATACAGATAGAGAGTAGAAGAAAACAGACAAACAACTAACAGCAAACAGACAAGCAGACAAAACAGACAAACAGACAGGCGACAGGCAGAAGAATAATAAACGACAGACAAACAACTAAAAAGATAGATAGAAAAAAGGGCCCAGAAAAAAACCTCGGGGGGTTCCCAGGGTAAAACGAAGCCGACACTTACAGAAAAAAACAACATTTTACTTCTCTAAGGTATAATTTTATCCGGCATGCGGCCCGAGCTTTTTTTCGTCTCTCGGTATATTACTGTCATTTGCATTATTGTTTTTTTGTCAATCAACGCATTTTGGCGGGGTTTCGAGGAAATCGGGGTTTTGGGCGCAGCGCTGGGGGGCCGACCGCGCGCCGTTTCGGGTCGGGGGGGGGTCTGCGGCGCCTGGGGGTCGGGCTCGCTTTGGCTCGGGGTGGGTGCGCTGAGCCCCGGGCTGTGGGTATGTGTGGTTATATTTTTTAAATTTATATATTTATAAAACATATATTATAACTTTATATACTTACTTTTATACAACAATTATTTATATTATAGTATAATATATATACTAATTAAAAAACATATCATATACATATACTATACATAAATATACTATATTAAAAATAAACATATACAATACATATACATATACATATGCATATAAAAATATAATATACTGCATATATTTTTTATATATATATGTAATACACACAACCATAGTGTGGGTGTGTGTGTGTGTTGTTGTGTGTAAGCATATGTAAACAACACACACTGAAACATACTTATAGTTGCTTTTTTTTTTTATTTTTATTTTTTGTACTACAAACAACATACTGTGGTATACATCCCTAGAAGGTGTCTGTCGTGGTATACATTAAAAAAATTTGTGTGGTGTGTGGTGTTTGAGTGGTTTGCGTGTCTTAGGGGTGCCCCCTAGTCTTCCTCTCCTTATCGAACGCCTTACCCCTGTTTCCCCCCCATTTTTCCCCCTCCCCTTCTCCCCCCCCCTCCCCCCCTTCCCCGTTCCATCTCCCATTGGGCCTGTGCCTCGCGCCCTTTCCCTTCCCCCTCCCTTGCCCCGGGCCCCCTGCTCCCCTTTCTTTCTCCTTTTCCCACAATCCTGAATTTCATAACTTCCGCCCCCCCCCCCCCCCCCCCCGCTGCGTCGCAGACCCCCGGGGGCTTTCGAGGTGGCTGGAGGGTCCGGGGGGCCCCGCAGAGCCCGACAGGGGGCCCCCCCCTGCCTTTTCCCTTTCCTCTCTTTGCCCCCCCTTCGTCTTCCTCCTCCCCCTTTGGGTTCCTTAGTCTCCTTCGCCTTCCTTCTTCTCCTTCGTTGTCCCCGCACTCCCTTCACCTCTCTTTTTCTCCTTCGCCTCCTTTCTCCCTCTTCGTCTCTCTCCTCTCTCTTCTCTCTCTCTCTCTCTCTCTCTCTCTCTCTCTCTCTCTCTCTCTCTCTCTCTCTCTCTTTCTCTCTCTCTCTCTCTTCTCTCTCTCTCTCTCTCTCTCTTTCTCTTCTCTCTCTCTCTCTCTCTCTCTCTCTCTCTCTCTCTTCTCTCTCTCTCTCTCTCTCTCTCTCTCTCTCTCTCTCTCTCTCTATCTCTCTCTCTCTCTCTCTCTTTCTATCTATCTATCTATCTATCTATCTATCTATCTATCTATCTCTCGCTCACGCTCTCTCATTTTCTCTCGTTTTCTCTCCCTTCCACTTTCACCCCAACTTTATCCGGTTTTCTCCTCCCCTCTCGTGTTTTTCCATCTCCCCTTTTTCTCCCTCGCTCGAAATAATCAAATCTCCCCCTTTCCCTTCGCGATTTGCACCCCCTCCGTTTCCCCTCAACTTCGAGGGTCACCTTAGGCTGTGCAGGAAGTATAGCTTGATCGAGAGCCATAACCCTTTCCCCTTTTCCTCCCCTTTTCCTTCCCCTTTCTTTCCCCTTTTCCTCCGTGGCTCTCTCCTTTCCCCTTCCCCCTTGCCCTCTCCTATAACTCCCAACCCCCCTCTTAACCCCATGGACCCCTCCACTTCCCCTCCTTCCTGGCACTCCTCCTCCCCCTCCATTTCCCTCCCCACATGACCTCCCCCCCTTCCCCTTGTCCCGCCCTTATAGCCAATGGCCTTTCCTCTCCCCCTTTCTTCTTATTCCCTTGTTTCTCATTTGCCCTCCCCCGGTTTATTCTTTATCTCCCCCCCCCCCCCCCACTGTTCTGCAATCCTTCTTTAACCCCTTCCCCTCCCCCTCACCTCTCCCTTAGGCATCTTTCTCCCTCCCATTATCTCCCTGTTGACTACTTGCACCCCGACACGCTCTCTTAGGCCTTCCCCTCCCTCTTTTCTCCCTTTCCGCCCCCCCCCCATTCCCCTTTCCCTCCCTTTGCCCTCTATCCTCTCCCCACTTCCTTCCGTAGCACTTCCTCCCTTATCCCTCCTCTGTCCCTCCTTTCTTCTCCTACCTCCCTCCCTTTTGAATCCCTCCCTCATTTCTACCCCCTTCACCCTTTTCTCCCTTTCCTCCCTTACTCCCCGAAGTCCTACAGTCCTCCCCTTTCGAACTCCTCCCCCTCTTCCTTCCCTTAGACTTCCACTTTCCTTGCCTTACCCCACAACTTCCCTCCCCTTCCCCATTAGGAACCCCTCCCCTCTTCCCTCCCTTACTCCTTCCCCCTTTCCTTCCCTTACTCTCCAAACCCCCACACTCCTCCCCTTTACGAACCCCTTGCATCCCTCCCCCCTCCCAATTCCCCTTCCCCCTTCCCCTCCCTTCCTCCCAAACTTCCCTCCCTTCCTCCCCAACTTCCCTCCCGCCTCCCCCTCCCGCCTCCCCCTTTCCCTCCCTTCCTCCCCGCCTCCCCCTCCCACCTCACCCTTCCCCTCCCCTCCTCCCCCTTTCTCCCCAACTTCCCCCCCGCCTCCCTCTTGGCTCGTGCCCCCCTCGGCGCCCAGCAGGACCTCACCTAACTTTCTCGAAAAAGGACATTTTCCCGAATGAATTGTTCCCTTGTTACCTGTCGGAATGTTTAATATCCATCGCTAATGTATGTAAACTTGGGGATATATGTAACCGTTAGTGTCTGCCTTCGACGGGGCGGGTTGAGGCCGCGGAAGTAGAACTGATTCGTCGGTACAAGAGATCTGTTGTAGTGTTGCTGTTGTTTTTGTTGTTGTTGTTGTTGTTGTTGCTATGGTTGTCTTCGTGGTAATGATAATCATGATGATAAGAAGGATAATGATAATAATAATAATAATGATGATAATAACGATAATAACAATAAGAAAGTAATTACAATAATAAAGTGATAACAATAAGAAAGTAATAATGATAATAATAATAATAATAATAACATTAGTAAGGACAATAAGAGTAACAACAATAATGATTATGATAATAATAACGATAATAATAATGAAAATGATAATGATAATAATAATAATAATAATAATAATAGTAACAGTGATGATAATGATAATAATGATAATAAAAAAATATTAACAATAATAATTATAATGATAATAATGATAGAAAAAATATTAACAATAATAATTATAATGATAATAATAATAATAATAAAAGTAATAACAATAATGATAATAATAATAATAATTGTAATGATAATAGTAATGATATTAATAATAATGACAATATTGATAATAATAATAATAATAATAAGAATAAGAATTATAATAATAATAATAACAATAATATTAATAATAATGACAATAATGATAATTATAATGGTAATGATAATGATAATGATAATAATAATAATAGTAATAATAATAATAATATCAATAACACTAATATTAATAATAATAATAATAATAATAACAATAATGATAATCATCATTATCATCATCATAACCATTATTATTATTATCATTATCATTATTATTATTATTATTATCCTTTTCTATTATTATTATCATTATTATCATTATTATTTTCATTGATATTATTATTATCATTATTAGTATCATTATTGTTATTATAACAACAACAATAATAATAATAATAATAATAATAATAATAACAATAATAATAATAATAATAATGATAATGATAATGCCAATGATAATGATAATAATGATAATGATAATGATAATAATAACATTGATGATAATAATAAAGATAGTAATAACATTGACAATGATAATAACAGTAATGGTATTAATGATAATAATAATATTAAATAATAATGATGATGATAATGATGATACTATAATGATGATAATAGTAATAAGAGTAAGATTATAGTAATAATGATAATAACATCAACAAAACAACAATAAAAATTATATTAATATCAACAACAACAAAAGCATTGATAGTAATAATAATAATGATAACAAAAATAATAATCATAATAATAATAATAATAATAGTAATAATAATAATAATAGTAATAATAATAATAATAATAATAATAATAATAATAATAATAATAATAATAATAATAATAATAATGATAATAATGATAATGATAATGATAATAATCATTATGAGAATGATAATAATAATAATAATAGTAATGATAATAAGGATAATGAGAACAATAATAATATCAATATAAATGACAATAACAGTAGTAGTAGTATCATTGTTTTTATCCTTATCATTATCATTATCATTATTGTTATCATTATTATTGTTGTTGTTGTTGTTATCATTATTATTGTTATTATTATTATTACCATTATTATTATCATTATTATTACTATTATTATTGTTGTTGTTATTATTATCATTATTTTTATCATTATCAATATTATTATCATTATTATTATTATTATTATTATCATTATTATCATTGTTATTATTATTATTATTATTATCATTATTATTACTATTATCATTATTATTGCCTTTATTATTATTATTAATAGTAGTAGAAGTGATATCGATGTTATTATAATTAACGCTGTCGTTGTTCTCATCATTATTATCATTGTTATCATTGTTGTTGTTGTTATTATTGTCACTATTATTATCATTGTCATTATCACTATTATGGTTACTATCATTGCTGTCGTTATTACTATCAACAATATAACTATGTTTTTATTATCATCATCATTACTATCAGCTTTATCATTACTGTCGTTATTTTCATTGTAATTATCATTATCACTTTCGTTACCATCATTAATATCTTTACAAACAAACCCAATACAGATACAACCCCCCCCCCCCCCCACCTTCGACCCACACCTACGCCCACACCCACGCCCGCATACCCACCCACGTCAGTCTATCAACACAGGATATTCAAATACGTTAACCTATATTTCTTACAATTGAGTCAACTATCTATTGGAGGTGGTGGTGGTGGGGGGGGGGGGGGCAATTGTCGTATGCATGCGGGGGGTGGCGTTGATTTTTATCATTATTCATACA
>NC_061843.1:4964222-4970655 GCF_019202785.1 Penaeus chinensis | reverse complement strand
TTCCCTTTCCCTCTCTCTCTCTCCTCTCCTTCCCTCCACCCCCCTCCTCTTCTTCTTCTTCCCTCCCAATATCCCTCCCCTCCTCCACCCCTCCCCTATCCTTCCCCCCACTCCCTCTTCTCCATCCCCATATCCCTCCCCCTTCCTCCCACTTCCCCCAATCCACATCCCCTCCCCCCATCCTCTCCTCCTCCTCCCCCTACCCTTCCCCTATCCCTCTCCTCCTCTTCTCCTCCCTCCCTCCCTCCCCCTACCCCTTCCCCTATACCCCCTCCCCCTACCCTTCCCCCCTATCCCCCCTCCTCCTCCTCCTCCTCCTCCTCTCTCCTCCTCCTCCCTCCCGCCTCCTTCCTCCTCCTCCTCCCGTTCCCCCTCCCTCCCGCTCCCCCACCCTCCTCTCACTAGCATTCCAACACATCAAAGCGAAAGGCATCAAGAGATTCAGCAGAAAATGTGATCGATCGTGCGATGATGTGTTTCTCGATGTTCTATAACAGGGAGGCAAAGAGATCACACACTCTCTTCTCTTTTCTTTTCTCTTCCTTTTTCTTCTTTTCTCTTATGTTTTCTTTTTTTCTCTTCCCTTCTGCTTTGCTCTGTTTTTTATTTCTCTTCTCTTCTGTTCTTTTCTCTCCCCTCCTGTTCTTTTTTCCTTTCTCTTCTCTTTTCTTTACCATTCTTTTTCTTTTCTCTTCTTTTCTTTTCTCTTCTCTTCTTTTCTCTCTTCTTCTTTTTTCTCTTCTTCTTTTATCTCCTCCCCTCGTCTCTTCTCCTTTCTTTTCTCTTCTCTTCCCTTCCATTACCTTGTCTTCCCTTCTTTTCTTTTCTTTTCTTTTCTTTTCTTTTCTTTTCTTTTCTTCTTTTATTTTCCCTGTTCTCCTCTCTTCTTTGCAATTCGGTTTAATTAGGAAAAAAATACGATTTTCCTTTTTGTCTATTTATATTTCCTTTATTTCCCGTCTCATATTACCCTCTCTCATTATGTCTTTCCATTTAACTCTCTCTGTCTCTCTCTCTCTCTGTCTCTTTCTCTTTCTCTTTCTCTTTCTCTTTCTCTTTCTCTTTCTCTCTCTCTCTCTCTCCCAACCACTTCTTCTTCCCCCTTCCTCCCTTCCCTCCGCTTACCTATCCTCTTCTATCATCTCCTATTCTTTCAACATTTTCCTTTACCTCGCCCCTCCTCTCGTCTCTCCTCTTCGTCCCTTACAAATATCTGAACAAATAGCTGCTACGCGATCGAGCTAGAACAAAAAAAATAAAATAAAATCAAGAGCGCACACACATGAAAAAATAAATAAAATAAAAAAGGGAATAAAGAAAGGAAGAAAGAAAGAAAGAAGGAAGGAAGAAAGGAAAACAGAACGGAGAGAAAAGAGGTTTCTTTCTCTCCTCCTTCTTCCTCCACCCATTTCACTTTATCTCCCTTTCTCTTCCCCATCTTCCTTTTATTCTTCCTCGTTCCCCCTATCGCTACCTTTCTCAATCCCACTATCTGTTCTCCTACTTCTACTTCTCCTTCTTCTTCTTCTTCTTCTTTTCTCATTCCCCACTTTTCTTCCTTTCCTCCCCTCCCTACGCACACGGCTCTCTCCTCTTTTCCCTCTCTCCCAACCTTCCCCTTTCTTTCCGTATCCCTATCCCTATCCTTTCCCCCTCTTCTCTTCTCTATCCCTTTCCCCATCCCCACCCCTTTCCCCTCCTCCTTCCCCTTCCTCTTCCCTACTTCCCCTTCGTTTCCCCTTCCTCTTCCTTTCCCCATCCCTTTCCATACCCCCACCCCTTTCCCCTACTTCGCCTTCCTCTTCCCTTCCCCTTCCCCACCCCCTTTCCCCCTCCCCACCCCTTCCCTCCCTCACCTCCCCTCCCTTCCTCTTCCTTCCCCTTCCTTTCCCCACACCCACCCTTTCCCCTTCTTCCCCTTCCTCTTCCCTTCCCCTTCCTTTCCCCATCCCTTTCCCCACACCCCCCCCCTTTCCCCTCCAAAATAAAACTTGTCCCCTCCCCTTCCTCATTCCCCATAACCTTTCCCCCCACACCCAACCCCTTTCCCCTCCCCCCCCCTTTCCCCTCCCCCCCTCCACTCATTCCTACCCTTCCCCTTCTCTTCATTCCCCTTCCTCCTCCCCTTCTCACTACGGTCTCCAGCACACTCTCCCTCATCTGGTCCATTTTAAAGATACAGTACTAAACCACACATCCAATTGGAGGATTTTTGGTTTCCTTCAATGATTCCGATTTTAAGGGGGGTCATATCCTCCCCCCCTTCCTCCACCTCCTCCTGCCCCCCTATCCCCCCCCCCCTCAAAAAAAATGTTCAAGAGGAATTGGGAAATGTAATATCTTGGACTCCCTCGGAAAATATTTCCTCGAAAGATTTTTTTTTTTTCTCTTTCATTTTCTTCTTCATTTTTTCTCTTTTTTTTCATATAAAACTTTAGTTCAATTTACCGCTCCCCCATCCCCCACTCGTTATCTCACATTACTTCTTCATTGACGAAAAAAAAATGCAAATAACATCACGAAAATACAGTCAACAAATAAAAAAAACAAAAACAAAAAAACATCACGAAAATACACATTCAACAAATGAAAAAAAAAAAAAAATCTCATCCCCCCCTTCTACCTTCCCTCCCCTTCCCCTTATACCCCTCTCGCCCCCCCCTCCCCCCCCCCCCTAGTGTACAGCCCCCTATCGCCCTCGTGCATAACCTGAACGAGCTCGGATTGGGGAAAGATTGGGTTGGGGAAAGATGAGGGTTAGGATTAGGATTAGGTTGGGATTAGGACAAGGGTTAGAGTTAGGATTAGGTTAGGATTATTAGGATTAGGACAAGGGTTAGAGTTAGGATTATTAGGATTAGGACAAGGGTTAGAGTTAGGATTAGGTTAGGATTATTAGGATTAGGATTGGGATTAAGAGTTAGGATTGGGATCAGAATGAGGATGGGATTAGGATTAGAACCAGATAAAAGAAAAGAAAGAGAAATATAAAGAAAAAAGTAAGAAAGAAAGAAAAAAAAGAAGAAAAAAAGATTATAAAAGATAATCATAAAAACGAGGAAGGAAAAACACACAAGAAAAAAAAGGAATAAAAAACTAAAAACATTTAACAAACAAACAAACAAACAAACAAACAGAGAGAGAGCCCAGCATCAGCCAAACGCCCAAAAACGCAAACTGACAATCAGAAGCTAAAATTCACGGTTCAAAGTTCAGCTGATGAGAAAGAAAGGGGCGGCACAGGAGGCCACGTACATCAAAGGGGTTATTAAATTTCCCATAGAGGAGGTGAAAGGGTGTGACAATTGTTAAAAGAGGGGGTAGGTAGGGAGAGGGAGAGGGAGAGGGGGTAGGGAGGAGGGGGAGGGAGAGGGAGAGGGGGTAGGGAGAGGGAGGGATAGAGGGTAGGTAGGTAAAGAGGGAGTAGGAGGGAGGAAGAGGGAGTAGGAGGGAGGGAGGGAGTAGGAGGGAGAGGGAGTAGGGGGTAGGGAGAGGGAGGGAGTAGGAGGAAGGGAGGGAGTAGGAGGGAGAGGGAGTAGGAGGGAGGGAGAGGGAGTAGGGGGTAGGGAGATGGAGGGATAGAGGGTAGGTAGGTAGGGAAGGAGGGAGGGAGGGAAGGAAATGTAAAGTGTGATGGAAAGGGGGCTGGAACGAAGGAGGGAGTGAGAAGGAGGGGGAGAGGAAGGAGGGAGAGATAATAAGAAGGGAGGGAGGGAGTAGGGGAGGGAGAGAGAGAGAGAGAGAGAGAGAGAGAGAGAGAGAGAGAGAGAGAGAGAGAGAGAGAGAGAGAGAGAGAGAGAGAGAGAGAGAGAGAGAGAGAGAGAGAGAGAGAGAGGAGAGAGAGAGAGAGAGAGAGAGAGAGAGAGAGAGAGAGAGAGAGAGAGAGAGAGAGAGAGAGAGAGAGCGAGCGCACCACAGCCTCTGTAGATCGCCGTTATTACCAATTATATTAATGGGTGTAAAATGAAATTGAAATGTTTGATCTTCCTTCTTCCCTCCTTTCCTCTCTCCCTCTCCCTCTCCCACTTTTTTTTCGGGGGATAGAGAGGGGTTCAGGGGAGGGAGGGTGGGGTTAAGGGGAAGGGGAAGGGGAAGTAGGGAGAGAGGGAGGGAGAGGGAGAAAGGGAGGGAGAGGGTGAAGGGTTAGTTTCCTGGTTGTAGCACCGTCGACAATTGGAATTTGCAAGCTGGATGCATTGTGCTGATATTAATATTTTGCGTTGGCACGAGGGTAATATTCGGGTTTTCAGAGGACGCCACGTCACGCATATTACTCTCGTCTGCTCGCGCCTGCGTAAGAGCGCCGGAGTTATGTAATATATCAAATTGTAATACATTGTTCTCGCAACGGCGCCACTCCTCGTCGAGGGCCAAGAGCGTAATCAAATGTTTGCTGAAGAGTTTTGATCGGGAAGAACTGCGCCGTAAATGTATGTTTGTGATTTATGCCTTTCCCTGCGTGCATGCGAGAAGGGAAGTGTTGAAGACGTCGAAAATGGTTACAATAAGACACGCATGTCAAAACAAGGATGATGGAAGAGAAGGGGGAGCGAGGGAGGGAGGCATAGAGGGAGGGAGAGTGGGAGGGAGGGAGCGAGGGGGGGGGAGGAAGGGAGCGAGGGAGGGAGAGTGGGAGGGAGGGAGGGAGGGAGGGAGGCATAGACAGAAGGAGAACGGCAGGGAGGGAGGGAGGGATGAGGGAGAGGGAGAGAAAGAGAGAGAGAAAGAGAAGGGGAGAAAGAGAGAAAGAAAGAGAGAAAGAGAGAGAGAGAGAGAGAGAGAGAGAGAGAGAGAGAGAGAGAGAGAGAGGGGGGGGGGGGGGGACATGTACTGCTGCAAACACGTATTAAATTCAGTTGTATAACACGTTGTATTCCGTGTAGCGTAAAGGGTTGCTGTGCAGGTACCATGTGTGCGCGATGTATGTATCAATTCATATTTATTTGTTTAAGAGTGTGTGCGTGCCTGCGTGCATGTGTGTATGCGTGTGCGTGTCCACGTGCTTATGCGCATGCGTGTGCGTAGGCGTGTCCATTTGCGTGTGCACAACCGTCTATATAGATACCATCATAACAAGCCCATAACACACACACCATTAAAAAAGTACAATGATTTTCATACAAAGAGACATGAGAGTGACCCCCTACGTCTCCCTCCAGCATCGTAACCAAACGTAAATAAAGACAAATCATGAATGAACCGCTGTTACGGAAGAGTATGACGCAATCGCCCATTCCCACGATGAGATCTCGCAGCCCTTGAATGCCCGGTGCATAAGACAACGTCGACCATAATCAACCGTGCACAAAAAACGGCATTAAAAAAAAATATGGTGGAAATATAGGCATTATTTTGCTCTAAATTGTGTTATATTGAGTTACAAGTTTTTTTGTTTTTTCTCTCTCTCTGTCTCTCTTTAAAAAGACTTGGTAAGGACACACTTTTCGTTTTTTTTTTTTTTTCTTCTATGCAAAGACATTTCCATTTTATAATGAGGGGTATCTTTTTGTGTTTAATTCTGAAGTGCCATTTAATCTCAGAAAAAAGGCAAAAGCTGAAGTCAGGAGGTAAAGATGTCACTTTACTCCTAAAACGAGAAGAACCTACTTTAAGAGGTCGTTAATCTGACTTAAAATGGTAGATGAGACAAGCAAGCAAACAGGCAGGCAGGCACGCAGTCAACACTTTCTATTCCCTCTTTCCCTTTTTCTCTTTCTCCCCCCCCCCCCCCCCTCCTTTTTCTCTTTCTATATGTCGCTTTTTATTTCTACCCTTCTACACTGCCTCTCTTCTTCCTCTGCTTTAACTTAGCGTATTTTCTACCATTTCCTCCTTCTACCTCTCTTTATTCCTTCCTACAAGTCTTCCTTCTGTCCTTCCTGCTCCCTTCTTTCTTCGTCATATTTATTCTTCCTCTTTTCTTCCTGATCACTGCCCCCCCCCCCCCCCCATATGCCAATTCCTTCCCCCTCCATTCCTTCCTCCTCCTCCTTTCTTCATTCATTCGTCCATCTCCTTCCCCTCCCTTCATTCATTCCTCTCCCTTCCTCCTCCTCCTTCGTCCTCATCCGCCTCCCTGCATTCATTCACCCCCCCCCCCACCTCATATTCATTCCTCCCCCCCTCCCCCCCTCCTGGTAGCACATGCCGAGGCGCCAACAACAAGACACAACACATTAAGAAGGATCTGGCCCTGAGTCTATCGTGACCACGCCCAAGTGCCTCGTTATGGCTCGTTAACCCGCTTACGCCACCACGCCTTTGCTCGCTCTCCCCGCCCATCCCTCCCCCTCCTCTCCTCCCCTTCTCCTATCCCCTCCCCCGTTTTCCCCTAGCTACGAACTTCGCTTCCTCTTCTCTTCCCTCCTACTCTCCCCTCTCCCTTTCCCCCCGCTACGATTTTGCTCTCCCTTCCCCTTCCCTCTCACATTCC
>NC_061843.1:4951722-4954222 GCF_019202785.1 Penaeus chinensis | reverse complement strand
TTCTCCTTCTTCGTATCAATGTTTCACATCTTCCCTGGTTTCTTAACGCCATCTCACTCGCCTCTTTTTTTTTCTTATCTTCAAATCATGTCTCTTTAATTCGCCTTATCTCCCCTTCATCACCTCTTTTGCACATTTCCCCCTTTCGTCATCACCGATCTGCAGTGACGGGCGGAGTTTGAGGAGAACGAGGGCTCAGTTGAAAAAAAAAAAGACGAAATAATTAAAAAAAAAAACAAATTCTCTGACTTTCCCTGAAATGGTACTTTTCTTTTCCCGATTTTGAAAGAAAATATTACTTTTTCTAATTTTGACGAGAGAGAGAGAGAGAGAGAGAGAGAGAGAGAGAGAGAGAGAGAGAGAGAGAAAGAGAGAGAGTGAGTGACAGAACAAGAGAGAGAGAGAGAGAGAGAGAGAGAGAGAGAGAGAGCGAGAGATAGAGAGACAGAGAGAGAAAGGGAGAGTGAGTGACAGAAAGAGAGAGAGAGAGAGAGAGAGAGAGAGAGAGAGAGAGAGAGAGAGAGAGAGAGAGAGAGAGAGAAAGAGAAAGAGAGAGAGAGAGAGAGAAATAAAGAATAAAGCAAAGGCACCTGAGAAAGAGTTGAAACATCTATTCATATAAACATTACCTTTTTTTTTCACCTGAGATTTACTCCCACTGACGATGATGGGATCGGACAGAAGCTTTTTATTTTTCTTTCTTTCTTTCTTTCTTTCTTTCACGGGGATAACAACAAAAAAAAACAAATAAATAAATACACAAAAAATTAAACAAAGCGATGAAAGATGAGTCTGCGTCGGATTATCTATCCCCCCTTGCCTTTAATCTTCCCCCTCCCCTCCCCCAATCAACCATCCCTCCCCTTGACCCCCCCACCCCCACCCCCACCCACCGCCATAGGATCATTCCCAATTAATCGAACAAGAAAAAAAAAAATGTTGTAAATCCTTTTCTTTCCTTCCATTTTTTCCATTTTCTTTCCTTTTTCTCTTATTTTCCAATTTCCTTTCCTTCCTTTTTTCCCATCTTCTTTCCTTCCTCTTATTTTTCCATTTTCTTTCCTTTCTTTTGTTTTCAATTTCTTCAATTTCTCTTCAATTTTCCCCGTCTTTCCGTCCTTCGTCTTTCAAGGGGGCGTTCCTTCGTCGCTTTGTCTTCGCCTTGATATTCATCTTTGGAGCAACTTTATCATGTCTTGAGACGAGGAAGAGGAGGAGGAGGAGGAGGAGGAGGAGGAGGAGGAGGAGGAGGCTGAGGAGGAGGAGGTAGAGGAGAAAGAGAGGGAGAGGGGATGGAGGAGGAGTAGTAGGAAGAGGGGGAGAGAGGAAGGAAGGAAGGAAGGAAGGAAGGAAGGAAGAAGGAGGAGGCGGCTGAGGAGGAGGAGGAAGAGGCGGAAGAGAGGGAGAGGGGATGGAGGAGGAGTAGTAGGAGGAGGGGGAGAGAGAGGAAGGAAGGAAGGAGGAGGAGTAGGAGGCGGCTGAGGAGGAGGAGGTAGAAGCGGAAGAGAGGGAGAGGGGATGGAGGAGGAGTAGTAGGAGGAGGGGGAGAGAGGAAGGAAGGAAGGAAGGAAGGAGGAGGAGGAGGAGGAGGAGGAGGAGAGGGGGAGGAGGGGGAGGAGAAGGAGGAGGAGGAGGAGGAAGAGGAGGAGAGGGGAAGGAGGAGGAGGTGGTAGTGGTGGAGTAAAAGGGAGACGAAGAGGAAGAGGTGGAAGGGGAGGAGAGGGGAAGGAGGAAAAGAACGAGGAAAGGGAAAACGGAAAGGAATAGAAGGAGAAAAAACAAACAAAAAAACAAGTAAGATGAAAGGGGGAGGAAATAGAATAGACAAAAAGGTGAAAAAAATACAGAAAAAGACAAAAATCAGAAGAGGAACCGAGGAAGGAGAGGAGGAAGAACAAGACGCGAGAGAGAAGAGGAGGAGGAGGAGGAGAATGGGAGAACAGACGTAAGTTAATCTGTCTGCCTGCTCTCGCTTGTTTGTTCACAAGTTCAGCCAAAAATCTCTTCCTTACAAATCACCTTAGCGTAATGTGAACTGTCCACAGTGCAAGTACTTAGAAGGAGGGGGGTGGGGGTGGGGGGTGGGGGGACCCATACAGAATGTCTTGGTCTTTGAGTGAATAGCGTGGCTTCGAAAGTTTTGAAAGTAATATATAGGCAAGAGCGTGAGAGAGAGAGAGAGAGAGAGAGAGAGAGAGAGAGAGAGGAGAGAGAGAGAGGAGAGAGAGAGAGAGGAAGGGAGGGAGGGAGGGAGGAAGGGAGGGAGGGAGGGTGAGAGAGAGAGAGAGAGGGAGGAAGGGAGGGAGGGAGGGAGGAAGGGAGAGAGAGAGATAGAGAGAGAGGGAGGGAGAGAGAAGGAGAAGGAGAGAGAGAGAGAAGGAGAGACAGAGAGAGAGAGGAGAGAGAGAGAGAGAAGGAGAGAGAGAAAGAGCAAGAGAGAGAGAGAGAGAGAGAGAGAGAGAGAGAGAGAGAGAGAGAGAGGAGAGAGAGAGAGAGAGAG
>NC_061843.1:4941722-4944222 GCF_019202785.1 Penaeus chinensis | reverse complement strand
TTGTTTTTGCTTTATATTTTTAACTCGATCTCTCGTTCTCGACACAGAATGAGGTTTAGAAAATATCCATCTATTGCGCGTACCACCCCATCTATTTTATAAGCGTATAGTGAGGGCATACATGTTTTACAACGTTAATAACTCGGGGGAAAAAAATAACTTCAAATCTTTAAATACGTTTCAAATTACGTAGTCCAAGATAAGGCATATTTCAAAATGATCACTAATGCTGCCCAATTTCCTGGTTAATTGAACCGGAAACAGCATGGTCCACGTTTATCGAACACAAATTCTCTACGGTTTTATAGATCTTCGATTCATCTCTACGATACCGACGATTAAATAAAAAAAGAAAAGAGAAAAAACACAAGCAGATTTTATTTCCAAGGAAAACGTAACGTAGAAATCTTCTTTCTGGTTTCGCTCTCTTGAAAATAAAACGAAAAAAAAAAAGATTGGTCGAAATTCGGAAAACCGAGTCTTATTGTCTTTTCTTTGTTATCTCTTCCTATCAACCATTACACTTTTGTTTTCGGTCTTACCTTGTACAGAGAAATGATTTAAATTCCGTCTGTTCTGGATGAGGGTTTATTATAAAAGCCCCGACTGACTCCGATCTGCAAATCCAACTACTATCATATATTTTCTACCGTCCTCATACTGGGACGAAACGAAAAAAAACACTTGAAATCCGACTCTTGGTTAATGTTTGGCAATGTCGAACACTTATTAAAAGTCTTATACGGAACCACACAGTGTACGACCAGGAGTGAGAGAGCGCGCGTCCACCCTCTAGCACCAGCGAGAACACACTAGTGATAAATCTACGGCATCACCGATAGCCACTCGCGGAGGTTGCCAGAGGTCGCCACGCGCCCAAATGTTGCACATTATCGACGTTTTTGCGCGCGACGTGTTCACAGAGCGCGCTCTTTTTTTTAATTATTATCTATTGTTTATCCGTTCCGTTGGACGCTTTCATTACCAATATTGTTTATTCGCTCTATGTGACTTTTTAGAATCTATTGTATATATTCATCAAGGTTTATTATCCCCGTTTTGAATATATCATGGTCATTGTTATCATTATATTCTATCGTTATTATCATTATTATTATTGTCGTGGTTGTTTTGTTATTATTATTATCACCCGTTATTTATCCGGTATACACGAGTCCATTGACAGTATTGGCTGATATTATAATAATTATTAACGCTACAGTCACTACACTCGCATAGAACGACCAGCCTGACCATAACGACCACCTAAAATTCTGAGCCACATTACGTTACAAACAGGCATATAACGACCTCCCCCCCCCCCCCCAGCATAACACGACCAACGACCACCCTTTCTGCTGCCGAATGGTCGTAGAAATCTGTACAGAGCGACCATTTAAACATCGCTTGACCGGCTAACGACCACGCCTAAGCTTTTGTATTGCTATTTTGCTTGGAGAAAAGTATTTTTTTTTTTATTGATTTCTCATGATAGCTGCGCGTAGAAATGCCCGTCATAGCAGGTTCAGTTAGAAGGAAAGGCTGTGTTTCCCTTCAACTGTCTTTCTGGTTATTAATAGGATTGTTATCGTTATTAATAACCATTAGTCGTAGCAGTAATATCGTAACAGAATATTCATTATGATTACCGCTATTCTCATCATAACTATCATTATCATTAGGCCATCATCATTATCAGCAGCAGCAGCATCTACATCATCACCATCACCATGATCACCATCATCAACACCATCACCATCACCACCATCATCACCATCATCATCACCATCATCACCATCATCACCATCATCATCACCATCATCATCACCATCATCATCATCACTATCATCACCATCATAATTTTTTCTATCCTTTCTGTACCATTTTGCACAAAGGCTTCACAAGAATCGAGTTATATCTTTCAGTATATGGGTATTCCGATATAGCATGTTATGTCAGCTTAGAGCATTATCATGTCAGGTTTATTGGTCATCTCAATTAACTCAATTATGAAATGAGAGTAGGCTGCATGCTTTAGATATTAAATATAAAGTAAAAGATATGTATATGTTAATGCCTTCCCCGTTGGCATTGTTGCTATTCTTGTTTTAAGAATGTGATATACTCGGCGGCAAGTTAACCTAATTCTTAATATACGTCTTAACATCAAAATGAAATGAATATAAAATATATATTTTTAAAAAGACAAACAAAAGAAATTAAGGCACCTTATTCAAAATTTCAAATGTACCATCAATACCATTTTCATTTCTAAAGAGGCCAGGAACAAAAGCACATTCCTCCCAAAAGAAAAGAGAGGGGGAGGGGGAGGGAAGAGGGGAGAGGGGAAGAGGGGAAGGGAGGGGAGGAGGGGGGAGTGGAGAGAAGGGAGGAGGGGGGTTGAGAGGGAAGGGAGGAGGGGGGTTGGGAGGGAAGGAGGGAGGTGTGTTAGGGGGCAGACCACAAAACGTCTTGAACACTCCACCACAAGAACCGGTCC
>NC_061843.1:4926722-4929222 GCF_019202785.1 Penaeus chinensis | reverse complement strand
TCTCTCTCTCTCTCTCTCTCTCTCTATATATATATATATATATATATATATATATATATATATGAAACAAGATTGTCAAGAGATGGGACAACAGATTCCTCCCGCGTCTGGAGAGGCAGAGAAGTGAAAGGTAAACAACAAGCAAAGAAAAATATCTCAAAGGCAGGAGAAGCACCATGATGTAAGATAGGACAGGTCAGGTCAGGTCAAAGAGAATCAGGATAACTTATACCAGCTTTATGTACCAGCGTTGTATGTTTATTTTATTTTTTATTTATTAATTTATTTATTTATTGTTATTATTATTATTAAGTGTTGTTGTTTTTCTTACTACGCTAAATACATGGAAGTCGTGCCTGATAAACGAAATAAAAATGCAAATGAATGAAAAGAGACGCATTAATTAGCAAATAATGCATAAATAGATACATAAATAATCAGAAAACTACTGAAAAATTCCTGTACTCCAAAGAATAACTACAGAAAGTACCTTTTAAAACATGTTAAGTTCAACCTGCAAATTGCTGAGGTGGTCTGTCCGGACTGAGAGACTGCTTATTTAACATTACCTGCCAACAGCTGCCAAAATCATTAGCAGCTTATTTCTGCTGTGCGACAGACACTAAACACTTGTTGTCATCAACTGGGACACAGACTAGAATGCGATTGCATACTTCCATATGAATATGAAGTAAACGTACGTACTAATAGTGTAAGTGCGAATTTTTCCCTAACAAAGCTAACAGGACCTCTTCATCACAGAATTCTAAAACACTTTTCATCGTGTGTGGAAGTAAACAGGCTCGTAAATAGTCGATTGTCAGTGTCTCCTGGCGTCCTCATAAAGGGAGCATCACCTCCAGCCATCAACTATTCATATTAATCATTGTGTATCCGATTCTCAGCTTGGCCGACATTTACCGGCTGAGATAGATGCCGGTCTCGCAAACTGCTAAGGATATGCCTGATCTGTCGTGGTTTATCATTAGAGGCAAATCTAATCTCCAATGTTCCTACCATTTATAACGAAGTTTGAGTTGGGTTTGAGTTGAGTCTGAGAGGGAGAAAGGAGCACCACAAGTTTAAGTAACAGCTATTTTAATTATCTGGTTAGTCTATCGTTATCATTGACACCAACACGCGCAGACACTCAACACAAGAGTTATTTTGTTACGTGGGTGTCTTACAAACCAAGCTATCTAAAATGCTCAATTGCACAAAGAAGATTCGTCCGTTCACCGAGCGAAGGAAACGCTGCTGTCTGCCCCTCCTCTCGCTGCGTGTTAAAAATGTAAACACAATCTGGCTGACCAAACGTATTCCATATCCTGCAGATATTGTCCATTTTTTCCTACTCTAAAAGCTCTTCTCACTAAAGTAATAGCTTCCTCTCAGCAACACGAATGCCTATTTCTAACATGTCATCGTATACCAAAGTACAGACCTTGATTGACCCTATAACAGGCCTATGTCCGCTGTTATATTTTGTTTAGTTAACATCCCAGATCAGCTGTTCAAGCGCTCGGGCGAAGTCGACGCTGAAAGCAACGCTAGTTCCGAATGCATAGATGGAGTTAAGCCATATCGCCCTGTTTTATGTAAAATGTGAAACTTTGCAAATGGACAATAGATTCAGCCCGTAATCTTTATTGTTTATCCATAAATGTATCGATTTGAAATGGTCTTGCCATATTTTTTCCTTTTTTATTTTGTAATAATAGAACCGATGATGATGATATAAATGATAGTAGTCATGATCTCAATAACAATGATGATGATAATGATAATGACAATGCACATTATAAAATAATGATGACGGTGATAATCATGATAATGATAGGAGTATTAATGATAAAAAATGTAATAATAAAAGTTATGGCGATATTTCTTTTATAACCTTCACTCGTGCTACGTTATCACTATCATTAGCATCATTGTCATTAATGTTAATATCATAATTATGCTCTCCATATTGTCATTATCATTATCACTTTCATCATTACTGATATCCTTATCAGTAACATCATCATTATTACCATCCTGGTCACCACCATCTTTTACCAGCGCGATGTTTTTGTTTTGATTAATAATTAAAAAAAAAAAAAAAAAAAAAAAAAAAAAAAAAAAAAAAAAAAAACGAATGCTGCTTGTAATTTCAACGGAATTAATTACCTTAGTGGGGTTATGGGGAGGGGGGAGGGTATGAGGCAAGAGGGGGAGGGGAAAGGGAATGAGGATGGAGGGTGAGGGAGGGGGAAGAAGATAAAGAATGGTGAAAGCAGAGGAAGAGGAGGACGCGGGGAGTATTGAGGAGGAAAATGCAAAGAAAGATTGGTAAAAGAAAGAGGAGGAAAAAGTTACAGGAGAAAAAGAAAAAGAAAAGGGAAAAGAAGGAGCGGGAGAAGAGAAGGATGGTGGGTGTAGGAGTAGAGGAGGAATAGGAAGAGGAGTGGATTGGGAGGAGGGGAGGAGGAGGAGGAGGAGGAGAAGGAGTAAGAAT
>NC_061843.1:4906722-4914222 GCF_019202785.1 Penaeus chinensis | reverse complement strand
TCTTTCTCTTTCTCTTGTCTCTGTCTCTGTCTCCCTCTGTCTGTCTGTCTGTCTGTCTGTCTGTCTGTCTCTCTCTCTGTTTCTTTCTTTTTTTTTTTCTCTCTCTCTCTCTCTCTCTCTCTCTCTCTCTCTCTCTCTCTCTCTCTCTCCCTCTCCCTCTCCTCCTCCCTCTCTCCCTCTCTCCCTCCCTCCCTTTCCCTCTCCTTCCCTCTCCCTCTCCCTCACTCTTTCTCTTCTCTCATTCTCTTCCTTTCTCCTTTCTCTCTCTCTCTCATCTCCCACTTCAAAAGGACACTCATTCTCGTTTCCAATCTGAATATAACGTCATAATAGAGAATTTAATGGGTTCGTGATTTCCACTTTGTTCATTGTGTCTTTCTTGATTTTCTTATTTTCTTATTCTTTCCCGATTTCTTTCCTCTGTTTGAAGCACTTTGATCGAATTTGCTTAATTTTTTTTAGCCTTTCTCTTTCTCCCTTTTTTCTTGTTTTCTTATTCTTGCCTGATTTTTCCCCTCTGTTTGAACCATTTTCATCGATTTTATTTATTTATTTATATTTTTTTACCCTTTCTTTCTCCCTCTTTCTTGTTTTCTTCTGCTTGATTTCCATTTTTTGTTGTTTCTCTGATTCTTATTCAGTGTTGCTTATTCCTTTTATTTCTTAATCTATTTTAGTTTGATTTCTTCCCCTCTTGTTCATTCTTTCTTGATTTTCTCTTTGTTTCTTTCCGTCTTCTCTGTTCCCTCCTTCCATCTTTCGAGACTTATCTGTATGTCTGTCTGTTATTATATATCTGTCTATTTGTTATTATCTTTCTCTCTGTCTACCTGTCTATTTGTTATCATCTATCTCTGTCTATCTGTCTATTTGTTATCATCTATCTCTGTCTATCTGTCTGTTTGTTATTATCTATCTCTGTCAATCTATCGTTATCTGTCGATTATTATCTGTCTATCATTATCTATCATTACAATATTATCTCTGTTTTTAGTAGTTGTACAAGTAACTAATTTTATGTTATTTTCTATGTTAGCCGGCATTTATTTTTTTTCTCAAATAATTTTCTCTATTATATTATATTTTTTTTTCTTTATTACTTCATTCCTTTTTCGTTAATCTTCCTGTAGTGTTTCCCTTTTTATCTCCGTTATACTTCTTCTCAAATTCTTATTCATATATTCATATTCCTTGCGACTTGCATCACAAGTTTTGTCTGTAAGATAATGTGGATGAACTTTATGGCGTTTCTCAACTTGCTCTCACATCGTTTTGTTCTGGTCTACTTTTATCATAGTTTATTGTGCTTATCTGTTTATTCATTTATATGTCTATCTATTTATCATCTTACGGCACCTTCCTTTTTATCTCTTCCTCTCTCATTCTTTTCCCTTTTCTCTTCTCTTCTCTCTCTCTCTCTCTCTCTCTCTCTCTCTCTCTCTCTCTATCTCTCTCTCTCTCTCTCTCTCTCTCTCTCTCTCTCTCTCTCTCTCTCTCTCTCTATATATATATATATATATATATATATATATATATATATGTATGTATGCATGTATATTGACAACAAAATAACACTCTTCTGCTTCTACTTGTCCAAGGCCTTTGATAGTGTTCACGACAAGATATTAATTAACTAATGTTTGAAACTAAACACAGATCCTCTCTGGTTTCCTTACCATCTTGTGAATAGATTATAGTTGGTAAGATTTTTTTTCAACAACGAGAAATGTCGAAATTGGTGTTCCTCAAGGATCTGTACAAGGCCCATTTTTTTTTTTTTTTTTTTTCAAGCTATGTAAATGACCTAACATGTCTTCCAGACTGTTTCTTGGTTCAGTATGCAGACGACACTCAATTACCTCTGACTGGAAATCCTGATTGCATCTCAGAATTGATAGAAAGAACAGAGAATCTCATATCAACAGTAAAGACGTATTGTCAAATAAATGGATTACTGCTTATTGAGAAAAAAACTCATATTAATTGGTTCACGGCACTACATATTACAATTACGAGAGAGTGTTGCCATAAACAATGGAAATTCTATAACGCCGTGCACAATTGTCAAAAACCTAGGAGTCTACTTTGATCAGTATATGCTCTTCAACCTATTGATGAAATGCATAGAAAAGTAATCGGTACACTACTGTATCTTAATATAATACGGCAATGGTTTGAAACCGCCACACGAACAATGATTATACAATCATTAGTACTCAGCCTGATAAATTATTGCTCAGGAATACGGGGAACAAAAAAATAAGACCCAGATTACACGAGTTCAATAAGTCGCCTTGTTTCCCTTGCTTTCAATCAACTGGAATGTTTAAGAGTGGACAACAAATACAAATATGACATGCGTATTCTAGTTTATAAAATCTTGAATCATCACCCACCCAATTGGCTATTTGATACTTCTACTTTGAATGAAATGAGAGGAACCATCAACAGGCAGAGTAATAATTTGTTTGTAAGAAGAACAAATACTCTGACTGGTACAAAAATGTTAATGGGAAGAGGCCCACTAGTCTGGAACGTGATTCTATCCCAGGTCAAGAATACAGGTTCCACTCCTCTTTTTTAAGAGGTTAAGATATATTTTCTGTACAGGCAAATGTAATTCTCAATGTGATAATAACTGTGATATCAATAGCATACTGTCTGAGTTATCCAATATGTATAATATTTTTATGTTTACAAAATTTATATCATAAATTTATATATTGTATTGTCTACTGTACTGTATTATTTATCGTGTACTATTGTATTAATCTATGTATTGCTGAATTATCACATATCCTATTGTATCCTTTTGTGTACTATTGCATTACTAGATGTATTTTTGTACTATTTTTAAGTACTAATGTAAATGATAACCAATATAAATTGGAAATAAAGATTTTTATTATTATTGTTATTATTATTGTTGTTGTTATTGTTATTATTATTGTTGTTGTTGTTATTGTTATTATTATTGTTATTATTATTGTTATTATTATTACTCTCCCCCCCTCTCTCCCTTTCTCTCTCTCTCTCTCTCTCTCGCTCTTTCTCTCTCTCTCTCTCTCTCTCTCTCCTTTCCTCCTTATCTCGACATCCTATCTCCCTCTCCCTTACATACACGCATTCATCGTCTCACTCAACAACATACACACATGCACGCACATCTGTCAATCTAACATATTAAATTTATCAGTTATATAAACTTTTTAAGTTATATAAACAAACAAAATTAATATTTAAACAAAACATCCCTTCCCCATTTTAACATCAATTAAAAGATAAATTATAACATTAATTAAAATATAAATTTTAACATTTGAATAAAACATAAGATCAACTTCCCTTCTCTTCCCCATTTCAACATTAATAAAAATATTAATTTTAACATATAAACAAAACATCCCTAATATGAACCTTCCCTTCTAATTTTAACGTTTCGACTTTGTCAAACCTATACTTTAACAAAGAACATGATCAAAACACCTCTCGAATTCTCTCTTCCAATTTTACCCTTCAGTTTATGCAAATAAAAGATTTACCGCTGATTTCTCTTTTTTTTAAATTTCTTTCTTTCTCTCTCTCTTTTGTTATTTTTCGCTTCACATTTCTACAGCCGTAGTTACGTTTTGCATTTACGTATCGCTCTGATATTCACAAAGATTACTTTGTTGATTTTTTTTATCATGTGTCTAATTCCGAAACTCATGGTGATGTGATAGATAAAATCCATCCCTGTCTATCTTTGCTGTCGATAGAGGTTCTTGGAAAGCGTAGAGTGAAAACACGCTTCGCTTTATCACTGAAGACTATTAGCTTCAAAAACAAGTTTCAAAATGAAAAGCAAAGTCCCTCTCCTTGTTACAAGAAATATGATTGTATTTTAGAGAGAGTGGGCGAGCGAGAGCGAGACGGAAGAGAGAGAGAGAGAGAGAGAGAGAGAGAGAGAGAGAGAGAGAGAGAGAGAGAGAGAGAGAGAGAGAGAGAGAGGGGGGGGGGGGGGAGAGAGAGAGAAGGCGAGAGAGAGAAGGAGATATTGAGAAAGAAAGAAAGAAAGAAAGAGTAAGAGAGAGAGAGAGAGAGAGAGAGAGAGAGAGAGAGAGAGAGAGAGAGAGAGAGAGAGAGAGAAAGTTAGGGAGAGAGAGAGAGAAAGAAAGTTAGAGAGAGAGTGAGAGAGAGAGAGAGAGAGAGAGAGAGAGAGAGAGAGAGAGAGAGAGAGAGAGAGAGAGAGAGAAGAGAGAGAGAGAGGGGGGGGTGGGGAGAGGAGAGAAGGCGAGAGAGAGAAGGAGATATTGAGAAAGAAAGAAAGAAAGAGTAGAGAGAGAGAGAATGAGAGAGAGAGAGAGAGAGAGAGAGAGAGAGAGAGACGAGAGAGAGAGAGAGAGAGAGAGGAGAGAGAGGGGTGAGAGAGAGAAGGCGAGAGAGAGAAGAAGATATTGAGAAAGAAAGAAAGAAAGAAAGAGTAAGAGAGAGAGGAGAGAGAGAGAGAGAGAGAGAGAGAGAGAGAGAGAGAGAGAGAGAGAGAGAGAGTTAGGGAGAGAGAGAGAGAGAAAGAAAGAAAGAAAGAAATAATGAAAAGAAAGTTAGAGAGAGGAGAGAGAGAGAGAGAGAGAGAGAGAGAGAGAGAGAGAGAGAGAGAGAGAGAGAGAGAGAGAGAGAGAGAGAGAGAGAGAGAGAGAGAATGTTGATGATGTTGCGACTAGACACCAGGGTAGTTCAATCCAATCAACTCGACCCCCAGAATTCTAGGAAGCCTGTGACCCCATAACAAGTGCAGTTTTATAAATTGTATGAAAAAAAGAGGAAAAAAGAGAAAAGAAGAAAAAAAGTCTAAATTTAATTTTGAGGTTCCTAGGATAAGGTGTTCTTCTTGTTATATTTTTATCTTCGATTACTTTCTGTCTCCTGTTCTTTTATCTTCGATAAAAGAACAGGAGACGTCTTTCTTATGTTTTTATTCGGGGGGGGGGGGGGGGAGATTTATTTCATATCAATAGTAAGACCATAATTTTCTCTTTCCCGATGCTTTTTATTTTGTCTTAACTGTTTTATAGTTTTATTTTTTATTATTTTTACTTATATATATATATATATTTTTTTTAATTTCCTTGTTTTTTAATGAAATTATATCGTAACAGAATTCCCTTTTCATTGTGATGGGAACACTTCCAAAATAACTGAGTCACTTATATGCAAACTAAAATATATACATATAATTCACTTACATGATGCATTTACGAAATTAATAGTTGCCTTATAGTGTAATAGATCTACTCTTAACGGTCCTAAAGTCAGCTGTTTTCCAGAGGTGATGGCACCACCAGAGGCATTTACGGGTGTCGGCCGAAAACAACACCAAATTGGTCTTTCCAAGTAGTCCTAAATATTTATGATGTTTATTACTCCCTCGGGTTCATGGACGTGTTTACGGTGCCTCCGTTTGATGCATTTCTTTCTATATCACATCCACCTACACAAGCACATTCATACACACACGCATGCACACATGTACATACACATCCGCATGCACGCATGTACACATACATACACACACACACACACACACACGCACGCACGCATGCACGCACGAACGCACGCACACACACACGCACACACACACACACACACACACACACACTCATAGGAGGGGCGCTGATTAAAGATTTCCCCTAACCCATTTCCGCTTATCCTATGAGGCTGAAATTTCACATGTATAATGATACATTATTGTAGATCATATATTAACTCCCATTCCTTAATTTATTACAAGGTTTATGTTACAGAGGGACTTGTAGAAGTCCACAGGTTGCGGTTGAAGCCATAATGTGACCATGATGCGATTCCAGAAATTAGTGTCTCATCATCTTGGAAACGTTTGCCCTTCAAAAAATGACGTCATGGACGGAAAGAGGTGAAGGTCAGATGTTGCAAGGTTAGGAGAATTAGGAGGATGAAGAAGGATGACGTAGCCACAAGACCACGTTTCCATCTGGGCAATGTGAGAGTTGTGAACAGGGGCGTTGCCTTGTAGGAGCCGGACACCTTTGGTCAACATTCCGCGCGTCATGTTTAATATGGCTAAAAGAGCCTTCAGTTGTCCCTTACGAATAGAAGGCTCTTTTAGCCATAGTCGCGATAGTCCAGTGGCTAGAGCACTGGACTTCGATCCTCGTGGTCCCGATTTCAATTCCCCGTCGCGGCGGTCGTAAAAATGCTTGCGCTCCGACTGCTGGCTCGAGTCCGATCTCACGGCGAGAAAACGACATACCGTCAAACGTAGGTGTCGTAGGGGAAGAGAGATGGTGAACTCTTCAATCACCCGAAGGAAGGCAACGGGAAACCACCTTCGTACACTCCCTTGTACAACCATGAAATTAAACATGGTCGCCAACGCCAGGCTCTGATACGACACAGACAAAAGAGCCTTGGAACAATGGATTCATTCCTGCTTCTAGAAAGGTATGCGTAGCCTGGGAACCGATCGAGCAGACAACTTTTGCAAATGCAGATGGTCATGAACGATCTTGTCCACAGTCCCAACACTAATTTTAACATCTTGGACTAGCTGACGAACAGTACTGCGGCAATCTGCACTTGATGGAGGTTGTCCTCAATATTGGCAGACTGGGGTCGTCCTGGGATAAGAGCCGCTTCCTTAGATCGCCGACCACACCTGACTTGGTGATGACAATGTTTAACAACGTCATATGGTGTGGCATCTTCCCCATAAGTTGCTTTCGTTTCATCGAAGGTCTCTTGCTTAAAAGCCTGATCTCTGCTCGATACTCCACTGGTTCCATTTTCTCATCTTATTGCACCTTATAACAGAAAACGTGCTGTGAGTTAAGAACTGGAAATGAACACATGACCTATAGCGATATATATCATTATGCCTCCTAGGATAAGCGGAAGTGGGGCAAGGTAAATCTTTAATGAGCGCTCCTCGAATTTACATATATATATATATATATATATATATATATATATATATATAAATATATATATATACATATATATACACACAGACATATATATGTATGTATTTGTATACAAACACACACACACACACACACACACACACACACACACACACACACACACATATATATGTATATATTATATATATACATATTTGTGTATATATAATATATATATAATATATATGTATATATATTATATATATATCTATATCTGTATATATATATATATATATATGATATACATATACATATGTATGTGTACATATATATAACATACACATATGTGTATATATATGTATATATATGTATATATATGTGTGTGTGTGTGTGTGTGTGTGTGTGTGTGTGTGTGTGTGTGTGTGTGCCCACATCAAAGATCCTGTCATGCACAGATGCACTTCACGAGCATTTCCCAACAAAGAATACATGACATTTCGCACGTGCGTTTTTTATTTTCTCGATGTAATGACCGATTGCTTTGATATTTTTTTAAGATGTTTTTGTGAACTAGAATTTCATA
>NC_061843.1:4891722-4901722 GCF_019202785.1 Penaeus chinensis | reverse complement strand
CAATATATATATAAATAAATAAATATATATATATATATGTATATATATATATATATATATATATATATGTATGTGTGTGTGTGTATGTGTGTGTGTGTGTGTGTATTTATATATATATGTATATATATATTATATATATATGTATACATAATTTATATATATCTATAATGTTTATATAATTTATATATATAATGTATATATAATTTATATATATATGTATATATAATTTATATATATGTATATATATGTATATAAAATTTATATATATATATATATATATATATATATATATACATTACAGATATATATATATATATATATATATATATATATATATATATATATATGTATATATATGTATATATATACATACATATATATATATATATATATATATATATATATATACATTACAGATATATATATACATACATATATATATATATATATATATATATATATATATATATATGTCAGTGTATGTGTGTGTGTGTGTGTGCACGCGTGTGTGAGAGTGCGTGTGCATGTGTATAAGTGTGTGTGTTTACAAGCATGAATACCCGCAAGAGAATATTTCAGTGACAGAAAGCAATAAATCCAAGCGAAGCACAGAGGGATCATAAAATCACTTAGGTTCAAAGTTTGCTTCACGTTTTGTGTGTACATAATACATGAACTGTTTACATTATCAACTGAACAGTTCTATTCATTCTTTGTCTCATGTGATACCCAATACCTTCCAGTCATAATTATATCACCCTAACTAGAACGCAAAATTGTAGTTACGATAAAGCTATTTCAACTATAATGCAACATAATGCGATAATTATGCAACAGAATGCATTATTTTTGCTCTGGGTTGTTAGCGAGTTTCCTGATTATTAGTTTGTTTTTTCAACAGAACAGTGTGAAAGAGTGATTAAAATATATAATAATAATTAAAATAATAATAATAATAATATTTAAAAAGTAAAAGAGCTGGTCACGACTCAGTTAGGGAACAGCTTATCAAATAATAATAATAATGATAATAATTATGATAAAAATAATGAAAATGATAATCATATTTATCATTATTATTACTATTACTATTATCTTTATCACTACGATTATTATTATAATTACCATCATTATCAATACCATTATCATTACTGATATTATTATTTATATTATTATTATTATTATTATTATTATTATTATTATTACTGCGATGATGATGATGATTATCAAAGATTATTATCATTATCAATATTGTTATTATTATCATTATCATCATTGTTATTAACATAATTATTATTATTTTTTTTGTCGTCATTATTATGTTTTATTACTATTATTAAGAGCACTACCATTGCTATTATCATTCATTCACCATTACTATTAACTCTTTATTATCATTATTATAAAAATTATTGTTATAATTATTATTATCATTATCAATATTATTATTATTATTATGTTTATTACCATTATCTTTATTATCATTATCATTATCATTACCATTATTATTATTATTATTATTATTATCATTCTGTTCTCTCTCTCTCAGCCATTCATTCACTATTTCTCTCTTTCACTCAATCATCAATTTACTTTCACTCTCTGTGGTGCAGCGGTTGCGATGTCCTCTTGCAATATTTTTGACCCGCGTTCAAATCCCCCGCCACTGGATGATAACCCCGGCCATTCCTTGCTCAAAGGCGGTAATTTAGAAGCAAAATGGAACAGAAAGCCTGTCGCACCAAGAATAACCATTGTAACACATGGAATAAACGTATATTATTAATTATCATTTCATTCAATTTCCCTCTTCCTTTTTCTTTCTCTTTCTCTCTCTCTCTTTCATTCCCTCACATTCATTCACATTTTCTCTTTCTCGTTTGTTGTTTCATTTTCTGTTTATTTTCTCTCCCTCCTAGCCATCCATTCTCTTCCCCCTTTTTCTCTCCATCTTGTTTATTGATTCAAACTCTCGTTCTTTCTTACTCCTTCTTTCGTTTATTTTCTCTCTTATCACTTACTCAAGCTCTTACTGTTTATTATTTTCTCTTTCATTTATTCTCTCTTCTTCTCTCAGTCTCTCTTCTCCATCTACTTCTTTCTCTCTTATCACTTACTCAAGCTCTTGCTGTTTATTATTTTCGCTTTCATTTATTCTCTTTTCTCCCCTCAGTCTCTCTTCTCCATCTACTTCTTTCTCTCTTATCACTTACTCAAGCTCTTGCTGTTTATTATTTTCGCTTTCATTTATTCTCTTTTCTCCATCTCTGTCGTCATCCGGATCATAAACTTTGCCCGGAAGCTTGTGCAAATCTGGTGAAATATCTGTTAATTCCATACTATCATCTGCATTGTTGCAATATGGTTTCGTTTGATTGATGTTGAGAGGTGTGGCAACGTACAATTTTTCTCCCCCTGTGAATTCTAGAGTGAGGCAAAGATGTATCCTTACACAATACTTTTCAAAATTTGTATGAATTAGATGCTGGGTTGATCTGTCAACCAAATTCATAGTTAGGGAACACAAAGGATGAATTAAGGTTATAAACCCTTTATCATTTAATTCTGACTCTAATCACCTTAATGACGACGCATTATAGTTATTATTCTTATTCTCTATAATGACGCATTTAGCCCTATAGTCAAGTGCTTCTATTGAAATATTTCCTACATCAAGGCAATCAACAATTTGGCAAACCGGACCTGTTCTGTAGATGCAGACTTTGGCAAAGTCATCGAAGTCACCCAGAGCTTTATCTTGGGAACTGTGGGCTATTTGAACGTGGAAATCAATAGACAAGTTGGCCTAGTGACAGGAGTCCTTAACCCTCTCAAAAGAAGTAAACAGAAATCCTGACAGCTGTCCAGAAAAATCAAAACAAGCAGTGAGTCTCATATTGCCTAATTTATTGCACAGCAGTGAAACCTTATAGGGTACAATCGGCAGGACCCTCTGTTGCCAGTTTCACAAAGAATCTGAAAACACCAAAATCACCAACACAAGCTAAGGACGACCCTGCCAAATAGTTAATCTTTTAAATAGATAATAGTGAGTGGAGAGGACCTTTTGAACAACCTCAAGTAACTTAGGAAACCAACGAACCTATGCATCGAAAAGGATGAAAAATCCAAAAGATTGAAGGTAGTAGATGTGGCATGCACCCTGCTCAGCATTAACCCCTATTAATTGCAGGTAACAAGGTATGACATGTTCCCACGTGCACACACACACACACACACACACACACACACACACACACACACACACACCCACACACACACACACACACACACACACACACACACACACACACACACACACACACCCACACACACACACACACACACACACACACACACACACACACACCCACACACACACACACACACACACACACACACACACACACACACACACACCCACACACACACACACACACACACACACACACACACCCACACACACACACACACACACATATATATATATATAACGTATATACAATTTTGGATGTATGCTTTATTTGCAACCATTTTTGATAAGAGTATATTGGTGTCAGATTAAACAACGACCTAACACTATATTACCTGGAACCTTGTTTTCATTCCATTTTGTAGTATAATCATCTCTAATCGTCTATCATTTAAAAAATACAGATATGATTAAAATATAATATAATTAATGACCCAACTATCAAATGAATTTCCTCGAATGTTCTAAAACCAATCAGAAGTTTTATGATAAAAAGTTTCTCTAAATCAAAAGTTAGTTTAATTGGCAATTCAAAAAGAAAGAGGAGAGGAAAAAAGCTTTTGCATGTTCTGTTTCCTGTGTCTCTCTTCCTGACATATTGTTAAATAAAAGCGGACACCATTACCGGCTACTGCTTACTTTTAAAGCGACGCGCACTGTCAGGAACGAAGGAAACGGGAAAAATAAAAAAATATAATCGCCGTTATATGCCGAGTGTTATAATTTATTTTATATTTATTCTTTCAGTGTCATCATCATCATCATCATCATCTGCACTATATAAAACCACCATTTTTGTACAACTTTTTCCTCTCTTCATTTTATTATGAGAACATCACCACTGTGTCGAGCCTTTGACCTCTCGGAAACATGAACAAAGGTGTAAATATGTCACACACAATTTATCTCTCCTTTATCATTGCGTGGGCTCCCGTCCATCAATACACACACACACACACACACACACACACACACACACACACACACACACACACAAACACACGCACACACACATATATACATATATATATATATATTTATATATATAATATATATATATATATTTATATATATATAATATATATATACACACATATATATATACATACATTCATGCACATATATATGCATACTTGTATGTGTGTATATATATACATCAATATATACACATATATTAAGTTCTTTAGAAAAAGAAGCAAAAAACAAATACGTGGTATTTCTACCTTTAATCTCCTTGACCTTTAATGTTTTTTTCTTTGCTGTTCAATCAAAAATCATGTATCAGATTCCCCCACAAAAAAAAACAAAAAACATAAAGATTAACGAAATAAATGTAAAAAAAAAAAAAAAAAAAATGCCAAAGCGTGTTAATAAATTTCAAGAACAAAAACACTCTTTATTCCAGTAACAAAGAAACAAATAATAGTGGTTTTAAGAGTGCGGTGACCATTGTTCCGAAACTGTTGATGAATGCAAAACCAACTTCATTTGAAAATCAAGTCAAAGCGACTATGAATACGATTCTCCAGTTCACTGAAAACGGATTTTTATTTTGTTTTCTAATAATTATTATCGTTCTTTAGGTGTTAGTTAAATTCTGCAATTGATTGATGACAATATCTGTAATTCATATGATGATGATTATAACAATAATGATTATAATAATGATGATATTGATAAAATTAATAATAATGATGATGATGATGATGATGGTGATAATGATGATAGCAACAATAGTAATGATATTGACAGAAAGTAATGATTGTAAGAAATATAATGATAACAAAGATAACAATTACATTAGCAATAAAAAGTAATAATAACGAGAGTGCTTATAAAAATGGCAAAAAGCATCCCTAGCTACAAGAAGAAGAAGAAGAAGAAGAAAAGAACAACAACAACAACAACAACAACAACAACAACAACAACAGCAACAACAATAGCAACAAGAACAACATCCACCTTAACAATGCTATTAAAAACAGCTCTCCCTGTGCTGTAAATCAGTTATAAAACGTAAATACAACAATTATCTCCCCCTTGTATATAACTTTCACCCAGATGCTCGTCTCGTTTGGATTCAAAGCGCAATTTAAGTCATTGTTGCTTCTCGGCACACGTTAAGTACACGATGACACGGTGACATTCGTAATGTTATCCGAGTATTTTCTGTATTAATGATGTAGTTTAGAAGCCCTCTCGATGCAAAGGGAAATAAAATTAGTTATTTTTACTACTATTTCTTCTACAGTTGCTATTGCTTCTGCTACTACTACTGTTACTATTACTGTTGTTGCTGTACTATTACTGTTACTACTTATGTTAATAGTAATCCTAATGATAATTATAACAATAATAACAATAATGATGATGATGATAATGATAAAAGTAATAATGATGATAATACTAATAAAGATAATAATCCTGATTGGAGGTTTTTGTTTTTTGTTTGTTTGTTTGTTTAATGTGTATTGTAAGTACAAACATCTCGTACGGCAAATTAGTTGATAAAACAGATTTGACACTAATGACAATAGCACAGCAACAACACTTAACAACACAAAATAATAACAAAATTCCCTTCCTACATACGACCACAACCATACATACCCTAAAATAACTCCTCTGAAATAACTTCTCTTAATATAACTCCTCTTAATATTCACAACACGTAACCTTGACAACGCAGCAAAACGGATCACTTACCAATTTCATCAGCTGTAACTTCTCGTCAAACCCTGTCAGGTTCTTATTTGAAAGTTTGTGCCTTTCTTATTCAAGGCTAATTAACGGAGATTAACAGAACATGGGTTAGCAGATCAAGCGTGAAAATTTTAAGTCTTTAGTCGAAGGAATATATTTGGAAGAACGAGGTGTGGTGTCCTGCTTAGATTCCTGGTCTGAGGATAGAATGCATTGGTAGGTTTGTGTATGTTTGTGGATACGTTGGAAGGTTGGTAGATTGGAAGGTGAAGAAACTGTGTATATACACCCTACACACACACACACACACACACACACACACACACACACACACACACACACACCCATACATACAAATAAACACACACACACACACACACCCATACATACAAATAAACACACACACACACACACACTAAGTGTGTGTTTATAAGTATTCATATCCATGCCTCTCAAATCAAATCTTAGCATTCGCGTTAATCCTCGTAAGCATGTCATCAAGGGATCGATTTAATCTTCCAGCAAATCGGTGTCTATAAATCAGGAAGAGAGACAGAGTGCTATTTATTGTAGTCAGTTCCTGTACATAAAGTCTGAATTATGTATTTTCTCTTCCTAGAGCTCAGTTAATATTGGTTGGTGTTTTATAATTCTATTATTATTACTAAATCATTTTATGAGAATTAGATACCATGTAAGAGATAATCACATAAGCAGCGGTGAACAATCCATCTGTCTGTCTTATCACACACACAAACACACACACACACGTATGTATATATATGTGTGTGTGTGTGTGTGTGTGTGTGTGTATGTGTGTGTGTGTGTGTGTGTGTGTGTGTGTGTGTGTGTGTGTGTGTGTGTGTGTGTGTGTGTATGTGTGTGTGAGTATGCGTATGAGTGTTAATCCGTTAGAGTGTGTGTGTGTGTGTGTTTGCGTGCGTTGGCATACACGTGTATATTTAATTGATAGACTATTTAAGATTATCTGCCGCGCCAAAGTGCTTGCGCCTGCGTGTGCGCTTCAGTGTACAGATCACTTGGGTAACATCGGCAGTAACATCACAGCCGTAACTTCCAGGCACATCCGTCGTCTTCGGAGGCCGCGCGTAATGATAAAGAATGTCCTCGAGGCACGTTTCGGTCTCGTGTCAAAGGGACATTAATCTCCGCGTAACATATCCAGAGAGAATGGATGAACCGGAAGAAAAAAAGAAAAGGAAGAGGAAAAAAAAAGGAGAAAAAGATGTTGCCTTTGCTCGGTCAGATGGCCGAGGGTGTCTTCCAAAGCGGCTTTGGAGGAGCCAGGCCTTTTTCGCTCTATTTTACGTCGGCGGAGATGTATACGTGGGCTGCTCCTCCTGCCTCGCTCTTTGTCTCTCTATCTTTGTATTTATAAGTAATATGTATATATATATACATATATATATATATATGTATATGTATATGTATATCTACATGTACCTATACATAAACAAACACACACACACACACACACACACACACACACACACACACACACACACACACACACACACACACACACATACACAAACACATATATACACACACACACTTACACAAAGACACACACACACACACACACACTTATACAAACATACATATTATACACCCACACCCACATACATACACATGCATATACAAGATAAATGGAGATAAAATACACATGTATATAAAGAAATAATGATAAAAAAAAAACTGCAAGATAAGCAGACAGACAGAGAACGAGAGAGACACATACATAGTTTTACAAACAGACAGACAAGCAAACAAAAAGAAAAGAAAACTATACATATCAAAACCAAACATATATATTTTTTTCTGTTTGCCAAAAGAGTCATAAATCTCCTCTGTTTGCCAGTCCTTTCGCCTTTCAGAAAATACCAATCAATGACCGACACAGGCGACCAGGGCGATGTCTTAAAGCAATTTTCTCTGGTCATTCAAGCGATAAGTTAGATGTCTGGGTTATGGATAAGCCCCTCGGTCCGATAGATTATTTTCTTATCTCCAGATAGACAGAAGGAAGTTTTTTGACATCAGAGACACGAGGTATGGTAGAGAGAGAGAGAGGGGGGGGGGGGGTGAATTCGGTGAACAAGTAATAAATGTAATGAGTCTGTTGGCTTGTGATTGTGTTTATAGATGAAAAAGTAAATTTACGTACAGACGCACAAATCGACAAGGAAATATAAACAAACACACACACGATATATATATATATATATATATATATATATATGTATATATATGTATATACATATGTATATACATATATATTCATATATATAGATATAGATACTGTATATATATTTTGAATATATATATACACATATATATACATATACATGTGTTTGTTTGTGTGTGGGTGTGTGTGCGTGCGTGTGCGTGCGTGTTTGTGTGTGTATGTGTGTATGTGTGTATGTGTGTGTGTGTGTGTGTGTGTGTGTGTGTGTGTGTGTGTGTGTGTGTGTGTGTGTGTGTGTGTGTGTGTGTGAATGTGAATGTGAATGTGAATGTGAATGTGAGTGTGTGTGAGTGTTAGTGTGAGTGAAAGTGTGAGTGTGTGTGTGTGTGTGAGTGTGTGTGTATGTAAATATTCAGCAGCATTGAACTTCCGCCAAACATCATCAGCTGCACCGACATATGCCTTTAACTAAAACTCACCGCCCTTCTGCCAGCTGTGCACACGACACGCAGAGAGGTTAGAGATAACAACACACTCAGCCGAAGTGAACAAACAAACAAGTCTCTTTCCAGTCTGTGTTGGAATCTGACGTGTCTTAAAGATTCATCTACTAAGCTGGACGATCTTGAGGAGAGTTGTGTACGAATAGGAAGGGAAAATAAAGTTAATTTTACAATTTGCATAAGCATTTTCGACTACTCGAAGATAGATTCTATAATTACTTACGAAGGAGTGAGGAATCTTTAGCTTTCCTACACAGCAGTGCGTCTGACCAAAGAGGCAACAACATTAGACATAGTTCTCTGAACAGAGGCTTGTTTTTACACTGAGTAAAGTTAAATGTGTTTTCCAAGTATGCCTCTATTGAAAGATACCACATAATAAGAATTATTTTTTTTAAGAACTTTAAGAATGTGGTGAGATATGCTAGGAAATGCAAGTCACGTGACACAGGGGCATATGATGTGTAATCCTAGTGGTAAGATGAATGCGTCAGAATATGGAGGATATGCAGCTCACTTAATTCCTTCCAATTCTAAATAAGTTTTTGTATTTGTGACCTTATCTGTAGTTTCCTTGTTGGGTTCATGTGAAGAATAAAACTTTTAAAAAAGTCTTCATTGACTTTTCTTGCTCTCTTTGCAATTTCAATGTTGCAATGTCAAGGGAATGAAAAGACATGAATTCAGACATTTGACTAGCATCTGAAATGGCCGATTCAGGGTCCTCGTCAAGTACATTTCTTTAACTCGAAATGAAAGTTGGCTTCGGCTAGGGTCGAATTAGACCCCCGGATGGCTGGGCAGCAAATGTCCTAAAAAAAAAAAAAAAAAAAAAAAAAAAAAAAAAAAAAAAAAATAATAATAATAATAATAATAATGATAATAATAATAAATAAATAAATAAATAATAAAAAGGAAACGGGTCAGTAACCACGACGTCAGTTCCGTCTCCAGCTCTAGTAATTGTATATTTCCCTAATTCTTTCCTCAAAACATTCAAAAATGCTATGATAATAAGATAAAAAGAAATAACAACAAGAAACATGCCGTTTCAGGAATTTGGAGCGAAACCTATGATGATATGCAACAAATTCTTCAATAATTATTCTACCTCGGCAACACTGCATGCAATTACGGAATGATTTAATGAGAGATAGAATTCCTTAGATGGAAAGCAGATTGTACCAAAGTACCCTGCAAACAGGTACTGCAATTATAGCACTTTTCTCCTTCCAATATCAGAAACCACTGAGACCTTTTTCATTATTGATGTTAGAATACGTATCCATGGCGAACTTTTTAGCTCATCAAAGTCATAGAAATTCAGAAGAC
>NC_061843.1:4874222-4876722 GCF_019202785.1 Penaeus chinensis | reverse complement strand
GGTGGGTGGGGGGGTGGGGGGTCTATGGGGGAAGTGAGAGAGAAGGATAGGGAGGGAAAGAGAGAGAGAGAGAGAATGAGTGAGTGAGAGTGACACACAAACACACACGCAGAGGGAGAGGGAGAGGGAGAGAGAGAGGGAGAGAGAGAGGGAGAAAGAGAGAGAGAGAGAGAGAGAGAGAGAGAGAGAGAGAGAGAGAGAGAGAGAGAGAGAGAGAGAGAGAGAGAGAGAGAGAGAGATACACAGATAGATAGAGAGAGACCAGTATGAATTTGACAACGATAGCTGAACTAAGGCTCTAGCGAGAGTGTATGAGGGGGGTTGAGGGAGAGGGAGGGGGGGGGGGGCAACACAGGAAAGGTTATCCTTAAGCCTGTTGATCTTATATAAAACAATAAAGCTGAGAACGATGCTGTATTCCACGTCTGTTCGCGGATGCTGAGCCCAGATGCGGAGATAATGCAGAGTCAGATATGGCGGTGTTAATAACTTGCTAATTACATCGAAATAGGTTACACCTTTCACTATTTTGACTTTTGTAGTTGTAGTTCTTATTGTAGTTGTCGGTGTTCTTGTGAACTTCTTTACTTGTTCTTCAGAGGCTTTATGAAAAGTGCGATGTTTGGGACCCACAGGTAAATTCAGCTGTGTGTCCTTGGGTTAAGTGAGTTCTATGAAAAAGGCGAAGTTAGGGGCCCTTAACCCACTGCCACCGGGGAAAATGAATCAAAAAGGGGAATATGCTGTGCTAATTTTTTTTTTTGTTTTTTTTTTGTTTTTTTTTTTTGTGAAATGTCTTTACACATAGATAGCTCTGCCTTACCTGATTTCATCTTTCCTTGGATTGGCAGGAAAATGTATTTTTTACTAGTGCTTTGAATATCGATGGTGTTATTTTTATTATAAACATGATAATTACTATAATGTTATAAACATTAGTAATAGCAAAATAAGATCACGTACAATATTTTCGTAAATTAAAGAAAAGGGTAAACGGACGAGAGAGGAAGTACTCGTAATTGGCTCATTGGTGATTTAGTACAAGTGTAGCCATCTATGTGTTAAAACAATTAAACAAGTAAACTCACAATATACATACAAGCCATGCCCGTCGGGAATGGGTTAAGTTAGGTAAGTCTTACAGAAAGTCCGAGTTTGAGAGCCGAAAATCTTTGGGAAACGTTTTTTATTTTTTTATTTTCAGACATTGCTTAGATATACAAGCTCAGATATACTAGCGATATAGAGGGCCTTTAAGTATGGGGAGTCCAATGAAAAGTGTGAATTTCGGGGCCCATCAGCTGGACGAGTTTTATGAAAAGTGCGCTGTTAGGAGCCCTTTGACGAGGCGAGTTTTTTGATATGCAGAGTCGCGGGCCCTCGCGTTGGGTCGATAACTTACGAGAGAAACGTTTTTTTTTTCATAAGTTATTCAGGTGTGCTAACTCCTCCAGATCTTACACACCCTTCTCAGAGTGTCGTCGGTCGGGCTCTTGAGAAAAGGTGCTTTCACAAGGTCTTTATGTGAAAGCCTTTTTATAAAGGTTCTTTTTATAAGGTCTTAAAATGTGTCAAGGTATACTAACCTCCTGCAGGCGATCTCGCACGCTTTTCCAAGGTGTCAGGTCATAAAAAAAAAAAAAAAAAAAAAAATAGTAGACGTATTATTTGAATATTATATTCCACCTCCACCTTTAGCCTATAATAAATCATCTAAAAACCCAAATGTGATATTTATATCAACGGCCCTTGACAATACGAGTCGAAGCAGGTTAATGTTGACCTGTCGTACCGAAGACGCATAGTCTCATCTACAATATTTTATAGCATCTCCGTCACGTATATTTGAAAGGTGTATTGTACAATGTTCACTATTATTCCTACTCTCAATAACAAACCAAATGCTTTACATCAACCGAAGCTTCGTTTCTTATATCTCGAACTTATTTTTTTCTTCTGCCAGGCTGTACAAAGAGCTCCGGAATTACCCCACAACACAGAATGGATACCCCCACGTCCCTCTGTATGTAGGGGATAAATCAGGATACAAACTGATCTTGTACATTGATATCTGGCGGATCAGAAGGGTTGCTTCTCCATTATTTCAAAGGTTTTCGAAAACTGAGGTGGGTGCAGCATAACAACAAAAATATCAGTTCTTGGCATACAATGATTCTCAACATGATAAAGTCCAAAATGTCTACTCCAGAACACACACGCACGCACATACACACACACACACACACACACACACACACACACATATATACACATATATACATATATATACTTATATGCATACTTATATATATTCATATACACACACACACACACACATACATATATATATATATATATATATATATATACATATATATATATATATATATATATATATATATATATATATATATATTTATATAATTTACACACACACACACACACACACACACACACACACACACATATATATATATATATATATATATATATATATATA
>NC_061843.1:4839222-4841722 GCF_019202785.1 Penaeus chinensis | reverse complement strand
AAGATGTTTTAATTATTAAGATGATTGTTTCTGAAAAAAAATAGCTGTAATCCTTTCCCGATCTGTGTTTTGCTGTAATATAGAAGCAATTGTTTGTTTATAAGTTAGTTTTCCAATTTATTAAAAAGAAGTTATTAAAATGTTCTGTTCTCTGTATGGAACTTGTACAATCACTAGTGAGGTGTTTGTTGTGAGGCACTAGTGTTTTATCAGAGTTGTTCTTATAGTCTGTGAATTTATTTCTGAAGTAATTTCCATTTGCACACTGAATTAGCAACTTTACATTTTTCTTTTTTACTTTATAATCTACGTGAAATGCGGCCTCGTTTCTGTTACTTTTAAGAGCTTGGTGGGCATTATTTCTATCGCTAATGGCTCTCTTGATGTTGTTATTTATCGATGGAGCAGGGGGGCGTCTGACGGTTCATGTTACGTAGGGAGCCAGCGCTTCAATGTTGCTTTTAATAACTTCCGTTAAGATAGTTACTTGATTGTTTACATTATCTGTCGGTGAAATATCTAATAGAGTCATTCCTTTAGACAAGATAAGCTCGCAGAAAGATTGAGGTTCGTAGTGTTTGAAATCGCGAAAAGTTTGTATTACTGGTGGTCGCTTTGTTTTCTTTATATCTAACGTCATCGTGATAAGTTCGTGGTCAGCAACATGGCACGGGATGACATCGGAATGGAGAATGATGTCTGATCTGTTAGTTATTATTAAATCTAATTGAAAAGAGGTGTTTTCTGTAATTCGTGTAGGATTATCTATTATTTGTTCTAATCTATTTTTCTTAATTAGCTTAGCTTAGCTTAAATCATCATTTAAGTCAGCAAAGATAAAAAGCGGTTTCTTCTTTAAAAACATTTCTCTAAGAACCTCTTCAATGTATTCAAAAGATAGAAATGGAGGTGCCTACAGACAGCGCTAATAATGAAGGAAGGAAGCATGTTGCTTTGTATAGTAACCCAGACATCTACTACGGCAGCATTGTTAACTGCTTTAGTAGATATTCTGTTTGACTTATATACATACTCCTCCTCCTCGCCCTGCACCATATCAATAAACTTTAAGATGTGGAATACCTTTGAAATTACTAACCATTTCCTGGTGGAGCCATGTTTCACTTATGCATGATATGTCTATGATTCTCTCCTCAACTAGCATTTTAATTTCTTCAAAATTTCCGAGGAGAGACTGAACATTTATATGCTCTATTTTTATGACATTATGCGATCTAGTCTGGTAACGCTGACGGCGTTACATTCTGATTGCGCTTTACTTGTTTTTGTTTGAGAACACTTTAATATTGTCGGGAAAAGCATCAGTCTATAAATAGTTCTTTCCTCTTACTGACCCCGTGAAGCTGGCGTAGAAGTCGTGTGTCATCACTGTCTAATGGGCTTTGACACTTGAAATGCTTTGAAACTTTTCAGAGACGTCTTGTTCAATGTCCTCTTCGTTTGTGTCTGGTGTTGTAAAGGTAGACTGTGTTTGGACGATCTGCTCCCGTTAACGGCTTTGACGTTTGGTGTTCTCGGTCGTTTTTCTCTGGTTTCTTTATATGACTTTGGTGTAACCGTCAACATCTTGTGTGGACTTTGATCGTTCTGCATAGTTGTTAATGATGACTGGTGGCACTGCTGGAGGAGGGGGGGGGGCAGTGGGTAGGGCGGTGGCCTCTTGCACCTGCTGCTGAGCTGTTTCCTGCCCAGTGGCGGTTGGGGTCGAGTTGTTCAATTTGCCTGTTATTCCTTTTCTTCTTCTTCTTCTTCTTCTTCTTCTTCTTCTTTTCTTCTTTCTTTTCTAAAGCTCCGTTTAGGTGTTACTCGTGTAGAAGCTTCAGTCCTTGTTCTTCTTTGGCGTGTTGGTTTTGGGTCTGACGGCAGGAGGGCTCTTAGCTGGACTTAGGGGAGGCCGGAGGAGTCTGTATGGGCCGGGGTCTGCTGGCTAGGAGCGCCGGGCGAGGGGCACGTGGGTGGCTCAGCAGAGTTGAAGGCCGGCGAGTCAGCAAGGGCGCGAGGCAGCTGGCTGGCCGCGGGCAGGGAGAGAGGGGAGGGTTTTGGGAGGGGAAGATTGCCGGTCGTGCGTATGGGTGTGGAGGGTGTGGAGGAGGGGTCTGGGGTGGAAGGTAGGGGGCGTTGTGAAGCGGGGGTGGGGGCGATGTGACCCATGCGTCCTCAGCTTGTTTTTACCCTATGATTTTATAAATGGACGATTGCTGTTCAGAGAACATTCCGATCAGCAAGTCGATTTTGTTCTCGATCAAACTGGGCCGATCCGTGAAGGACGGCCCATTGCAGGTCTGTGTCTCTTGGTCTGTTCTCTTTTGGAAAAAAAAAAAAAAAAAAAAAAGAGGAGTAGAAATAGCTGATTTCTTAGGTGGTGGTGACCAGTCTGTTGGGGGAGTGTCCTGTGTAGTTGTTGCTAACACTCTGTTTTGATTATCGACACACTGATCAATCATAGTGTGCACGATGATGTTTGCCATCCGTTCGGTCT
>NC_061843.1:4774222-4786722 GCF_019202785.1 Penaeus chinensis | reverse complement strand
GGATAGGGAGAGCCGCGGATTCGAGAGGAAGAAGGAGGAAGAAGGAAGAAGGAAGGAGAAAGAGGGAGAGTAGGAAGGGTGGAGGGAAGAAGAGAGAGAAGGAGAGAGAGGGAGAGAGAGGATATGGAGAGCCGTTGAAGGAGGAAGAAAGGAGAAAGAAGAGAGAGAGAAAAAAAAAACGGAGAGAGAAAGAAGAACGAGAAGATAAAACAAAGAGAAGATAGGGAGGGAAAGGAGGGAAGGAAGTCAATAGGAAATTAAAAAAAGGGAAAGAGGGAAGGAGGGAAAGAAGAAAGGAAGAAAAAAGGGAATGAAGGAAGACGAGAAGGGGGGACCAAGGGAGAGGGATAAAGAAGGAACTAAATTACATTACAATAAGATAAAAGGAAAAGATTCCAATTCTCTTTTAAAAGAGAAAGAGAGAGAGAGAGAGAGAGAGAGAGAGAGAGAGAGAGAGAGAGAGAGAGAGAGAGAGAGAGAGAGAGAGAGAGAGAGAGAGAGAGAGAGAGAGAGAGAGAGAGAGAGAGAGAGAGGAGAGAGAGAGAGAGAGAGAGAGAGAGAGAGAGAGAGAGAGAGAGAGAGAGAGAGAGAGAATAGGGGAGGAATACAATAACAATAATAATGCTTAGAGAACAGGAAATCTTCCGATTGAAAACTCATGTCCGAAAATCACGTTAAAAAAAATAAATAAAAAAAGGGGAAAATATATTAATAAAGGAAAAACAATAGAAGAGAGAAAATAAAGAGAGGAAAAAAGAAAGAAAGAAAGAAAAAATACATTTGTTTAAGCTGCGGACGCGGGTCGCTTGATAAGACTGTTAGATGGGTTGAATATATCACTGGGAATATTAATTCAGGGTGATATTGCGTCACTGAAGAGGGCATTCGTTACAGGAAGGCCTTTGTGACTAAGGTTTTACTGAAGCTGAAATGGCCATGACAGAGGAATTAAAAGTGATGGCAATGGTTGTTATGTTTTGAGGAGTAAAGGGTATAAATGTATATATGTGTATATATGTACGTATATATATATATATATATATATATATATATATATATATATATATATATATATATGTGTGTATATATATATATATATATATATATATATATATATATAAAGAGAGAGAGAGAGAGAGATAGACAGATAGATAAATATATAGATATAGATAGTGATAAATGCATACACACACACACACACACACACACACACACACACACACTCACAGACACACACACACACACACACACACACACACACACACAACCACACACACACACACACACACACACACACACACACACACACATGTACGTGTGTGTGTGTGTAAAAGGGAAAAAGAAGCAAGCTCACGGTTTCCACACCGATTCTCTCAGGGAATTTCCCCGGCGATCACCTGGCAGCAGCGGGGCAGGTAGATGTGAGCCGCCGGAGGTTTCCCCTTCAGGCCTTCCCTAACTCTATCTTGCTGCTGATACTGCTACTACTACTGCTACTATTACTGCTACTAGTACTACTACTATGGCTACTACTACTGCTACTACTATTACTACTACTGCTACTACTACTACTACGACTACTACCACTACTACTACTACTACTATGACTACTGCTACTGCGACTAATACTATCATTTTTATTATCATTATCATAATATTTATCATTTTCATTATCATTATTATTATTATCATTAGTGTTGTTATTTCTATTGGTTATGTTACTATTATTATCATTGTTGCTGTTATCAGTATCGTTATGATAATTATTATCATTATTATCGTAATTCTCATTTTATTATTCTTACTCCTATCTTAATTATTTTTGTTCTTATCATCCGCATTATTGTCTTCATAATCATCACCATTATCATCATTCTTATCTTCATTCATATTCTTGTCATTATGATAATTAATCTTGTTATGAATATCATTATAGTGTTATTTCTACTATCACCATTTCAGTTATTATTATCACCATTATAATTAGCAGTAACAGAATTAGGACTTATTTACTACTTATTTCAGTAGTAATAGTAGCAGTAGTTGTAATATTAGTATCGTTATCACCTTTATCATCATTGTTATCGATATCATCAGTATTTATATAAGGATTATTAGCTGTAGAAGTAGCAAAAATATCAACTATGCTACAATTATTACCATCAACATCAAAATATCAATATTATAAGAATTAATGTTGAAAGTAGCAAGAATAGTAGCAGCAGCATCCTCATCTGGGTCACAGGGGGGGTGGTGGAGGGGGGAGGGGGAATGGGACCTAAAATCCATCTCCAACTGCAACTTCTCAGCCTAATCCTGCCTCCTGATGAACACACGTTGGACTAATTACAGTCAGAGTCGAGATCAGGCCTCAGCTGCGCCTCGCCCCCCACCCCCTCCCCTCCCTTCCACCATTCCCTTACCCCCTTCCTCCTCCTACCCCCTCCATTCTCCCTCCTTCCTGTCTCTGATGCTCTCACTACCTCCTCCTTCTCTTCTCTCACTCTCTCTTTCTCCTCCTTCCCCTCGATTCTCTCACTCTCCTCCCCATTCCCCTCTCTTCCCGTTTCCACTTCCCCCTCTGCCCCTTTCCCTTCTCCCTTCACCCCCTTCCTCTTCTCCCTTCTCCCTGTCCTTTTCTTACCTCCCTTCCCCTCTGCCCCTTTCCCTTCTCCTTTCACCCCCTTCCTCTTCTCCCCTCTCTCTGTCCCTTTCTTACCTCCCTCCCTTTCTCCTGTCTCCCATCACACTTCACCCCCTTCCTCTTCTCCCTTCACTTCTTCCCACCTCCTCCTTCTCTTCCCCCCACCTCCCCTTCTCTTCTCCCCTCCTCCCCTTCTCTTCTCCCCACCTCCCCTTCTCTTCTCCCCACCTCCGCCTCCTCCCCTTCTCCCCCCGGCACCTCTAAGTACGAGGCAGATGTTGTGGGTGATGGAGAGATGTCGTAATAACACGGGTGTTTAACGGAGTACTAGTGCCACTGTGTTGGGAAATGTAGGAAGGGGCCTCTTACCCAATGAAAACGGCCTCGCTTCATACTAGATAAACTAATGGTTAAATTGCTTCCAGGCTATGCTAGGAGTGCCCCTTCATTATCACTTACGAGTCTGGGATTACTAGGATCTTACTGTACTTGATCCCCTAGTGGTAGAGGAACACCTGGGTACTAACTACTAGGCATTAGTTGTACTTACCAGGCACTTTGGCGAAGCTAATAAGGCGAATGATATAGGTTATGAGAGGACAGAAAGGGTTAACTTCTGATACAAGGATCGCAACAGATCGGTAAAACAGATAAATTTATAAATAGATAAACCAATCGATATATGAATATATAAATAAGCAATAGATAATGACCACTAAGGATTTGTCCCCTCTTTTATTTAGAAAAAAACATCGATTATTTTTCTCAAGGAAGTCTTTGAATGTCATGGAGATCCTAATAACCAGGAGAGAGAGAAGGAGAGAGAGAGAGAGAGAGAGAGAGAGAGAGAGAGAGAGAGAGAGAGAGAGAGAGAGAGAGAGAGAGAGAGAGAGAGAGAGAGAGAGAGTGTTAATCTATTTTACACATAGTCTATCTATACTACTTATCTGTCCATCTACACATACACACACAGGATACACATACATACACGGTTATATACCTGTGTGTGTTGGCGATTACATTATTTCCCTTGCCTGTTTTCAAACATCCGTGCATTTTAAACTTCGGCACAAAAGACATACGTTTCGCTAAACTCGCTCCATGAAAAATATTCCAAAATCCAGCGTCATTAGACAAGCAATTACTCGGCTGGCTGACAACCTTAGCGACCGCGGGACACAAACCATCCAAAAAGAAAAAATAAAAAAGGAAAGAAAAAGAAAGAAAACAGTGTCACGAATGATACTACCACTGCATCGAAACGAAGCGAATCGTAACGAAACCAAACGAAACCTAGCGTACCGTATACACAGCGTGCAGCCGCCCACTGTATCCTGCATTGTCCTGAGGCAGTGTCATAGAGTCCACAACGTCAATTAATGAAGATAATCCCCCCATGAAGAGAGCGCTGGCCAATGCACTTTCCCGTCGTCGTCGTCGTCGTCGTACCTCTGGCAGCGCGCCCAGGCTAACGAGGGTTATGTGATTAGTGGTGAGAGACAAGCTGGTAATTAGTACCCGTGTTGTTATTTGCAATGCGGATCGTTTTCCCTTCGAGGTTTTCTAAAAGGGAAACTGCATCGGGCGGCGTCAGTCTTTAACTTTTTTATTTTATTTATCTATTTATCTATTTTTTTTTTTTTTTTTTGATTGTTGGTATTTGGTGGATGGCAGGACGGTGCTTAACACACATACACACACACACACACACACACATACACACACACACAAACACACACACACACAAACACAAACACAAACACACACACAAACACAAACACAAACACACACACACACACACACACACACACACACACACACACATACACACACACAAGGACTGAAATCCCACCCTTACAAAACCAGACGCGAAATCCCCAAAGTCCCATGTCGGGATTATGAATAAGTGGCTGGGGAATTATAGGTTCTTAAACCCGGGCTGAAAGGGATCGAAAGAAGCGAATAAAAGGATTTAATTCCCTAAGTGAACAAAGTGTGTGAGAGCGAAAGAAGGAAGTAAAGGGGAAGAGGATAATGATGAGGAGGAGAAGAGGAAAAGAAGAAGAAAAGGAAGATGAAGAGGGAGAAAAGAAAGAAAGAGGGAAGAAGAAAAAAAAGGAATGGAAGAAAAGGAAGAAGAGAAAAAAAAGGGAGGAAGAGGAAGAAGAAATAAGAAGAAGAAAGAAAGAAAAAGAAAAAGAAAAAGATCCCTGTTTTTTTTCCTAAGTTGGACAAAAAGGCAGAAATGAAGCTTAAAATAATGATAATGATAATCGAGAAAAAAAAAAACATACTGTAAAACTTCAAGTCTTATTAAGTAAACAAAAATGTTATCAAATCAATAAAAAAAATCAACTAATAGATAAATAAGAAAATTAAATAGCATTAAATAAAGAGACAGGTAGACAGATAGACGTAAAAAAATAGACAGTTAAATTAACTGACTGACTGATAGATATATAGATAGATAAATGGATAGACAGATAGATAGACAGGAAGATAGATAGGTAAAAAGGAAAAAAAGGGGCAAGCTCAAATGGATAGATAGGTAGACAGATAAGAAAATAGATAGATAGGTAGACATAAAATAATGTATAAATACAGATAGATAGACAGATAGAGTCATGATCAGACAGACAGACAGATAGATTAATGAACAGACAGATAGACAAATAGATTAATACACAGACAGCTAGAGAGATAGACTCATAAACAGACAGATAGACAAATAGATTAATGAACAGACAAATAGACAGATAAATATATGAACAAAAAGATAGATCAATGAACAGACTGATAGACAAAAAGATTAATGAAAAGACAGACAGACAGACAAACAAATAAATTACTAAACAGACAGACAGACAGACAGACAGACGAATAGATTACTAAACAGACAGAGAAACAGACGAACAAATAAACTACTAAACAGACAGACAGACAGACATATAAATAAATAGATTACTAAACAGACAGACAGACAGATGAGAAAGGGATTAAAAGGCACGAGATCCCAGCGCATCAGTCGGTTCCCAAAGCAGGAGAGGTATTTTGAAGGCATCAGCGATTTCTTACCTCCCTGCGTCCCTTCCCCTCAGGCAACCAACAGGGACGAGGGGAATTTGCGACGGTTGGTTCTCTTGCTGCCTCTTCCCCTCGTCTCTCCTCCGCTGGTCTCTTCTCCTTGCCTCGTGCTGTTTCCTTCTCCTTGCCTCGTGGTCTTGTCTCCTTCGCTTGCCTCGTGCTGTTTCCTTCTCCTTGCCTCGTGCTGTTTCCTTCTCCTTGCCTCGTGCTGTTTCCTTCTCCTTGCCTCGTGGTCTTGTCTCCTTCGCTTGCCTCGTGCTGTTTCCTTCTCCTTGCCTCGTGCTGTTTCCTTCTCCTTGCCTCGTGCTGTTTCCTTCCCCTCGTCTCTTCTCCTTGCCTCGTGGTCTTGTCTCCTTCGCTTGCCTCGTGCTGTTTCCTTCTCTTTGCCTCGTGCTGTTTCCTTCCCCTCGTCTCTTCTCCTTGCCTCGTGGTCTTGTCTCCTTCGTTTGCCTCGTGCTGTTCCCTTCTCCTTGCCTCGTGGTCTTGTCTCCTTCCCCTCGTCTCTCCTCCGCTGGTCTCTTCTCCTTGCCTCGTGCTGTTTCCTTCTCTTTGCCTCGTGCTGTTTCCTTCTCCTTGCCTCGTGCTGTTTCCTTCTCCTTGCCTCGTGCTGTTTCCTTCTCCTTGCCTCGTGCTGTTTCCTTCTCCTTGCCTCGTGCTGTTTCCTTCTCCTTGCCTCGTGCTGTTTCCTTCTCCTTGCCTCGTGGTCTTGTCTCCTTCCCCTCGTCTCTCCTCCGCTGGTCTCTTCTCCTTGCCTCGTGCTGTTTCCTTCTCTTTGCCTCGTGCTGTTTCCTTCTCCTTGCCTCGTGCTGTTTCCTTCTCCTTGCCTCGTGCTGTTTCCTTCTCCTTGCCTCGTGCTGTTTCCTTCTCCTTGCCTCGTGCTGTTTCCTTCTCCTTGCCTCGTGCTGTTTCCTTCTCCTTGCTCGTGCTGTTTCCTTCACCTTGCCTCGTGCTGTTTCCTTCTCCTTGCCTCGTGCTGTTTCCTTCTCCTTGCCTCGTGCTGTTCCGTCTCTTGCCTCGTGCTGTTTCTCTCCTGCCTCGTGCTGTTTCCTTCTCCCTTGCCTCGTGCTGTTTCTTCTCCTTGCCTCGTGCTGTTTCCTTCTCCTTGCCTCGTGGCTGTTTTCCTTCTTCTCTTGCCTCGTGCTGTTTCCTTCTCCTTGCCTCGTGCTGTTTCCTTCTCTTTGCCTCGTGCTGTTTCCTTCTCCTTGCCTCGTGCTGTTCCTTCTCCCTTGCCTTCGTGCTGTTTCTTCTCTTGCCTCGTGCTGTTTCCTTCTCATGCTCGTGCTGTTTCCTTCTCCTTGCCTCGTGCTGTTTCCTTCTCCTTGCCTCGTGCTGTTCCTTCTCCTTGCCTCGTGCTGTTTCCTTCTCCTTGCCTCGTGCTGTTTCCTTCTCCTTCCCTCGTGCTGTTTCCTTCTCTTGCCTCGTCTGTTTCCTTCTCCTTGCCTCGTGCTGTTTCCTTCTCCTTGCCTCGTGCTGTTTCCTTCTCCTTGCCTCGTGCTGTTTCCTTCTCCTTGCCTCGTGCTGTTTCCTTCTCCTTGCTCGTGCTGTTTCCTTCTCCTTGCCTCGTGCTGTTTCCTTCTCCTTGCCTCGTGCTGTTTCCTTCTCCTTCCCGTGCTGTTTCATTCTCCTTGCCTCGTGCTGTTCCTTCTCCTTGCCTCGTGCTGGCTCCTTCCCCTCTCTCTCCTTGCCTCGGTCGCTGATCCCTTGCCCTGTTCTCCTCTTGCCTCGTGCTGTTTCCTTGCCTCGTTTGCCTCGCTTGCCTCTCGTTGTCCTCTTCCCTGGCTCGTGGTCTTGTCTCCTTCTCCTTGCCTCCTCCGCCTCTCTTGCCCTTGCCTCCTCCCTCTGCGTTGTTGCTTCGTTTCTCTTCGTCTTACCTCTTTTCTTCATTTCGTCCTCTTGCTTTATTAGTTTATCTCCTCTCGTCCGTCTCTTCCCATCGCTCGCCTCTCCTCTTGTGTCCTTCATTCGCCTCTCATTCTTCCTTCATTTCCTTGATTCCCATCTTGCTTCTTACCCCCCCCCCCCCCCCCACCCGTGCCTCCTCCCTTCTATCTCTCTATGCCTTTTCCTCTTTCCTATTCTCCTCGCCTGTCCCTCTGTCTTCTCTTCTTTGCCTCTTTTTCTCACCTTTCCCCCCCCCCCCCCTTCTTCCCTTTGCCTCTCTCCTCAGCTTCTCTCTTCGCCTTTCCCCTCGTTCCATCGCTTCTCCTTTTGCCTTATTAATTTGCCTCTTCCAATGGCATTACCTCCTCTTTCCCTCCCTCCTCCCTTCGTCAAATCCCCCAATTTATTCCCTTGCCTCTTACCTTCGCCTCTTTCTCTTGCTTCTTCTCCCTTCCTCTTACCTTCGCCTCTTCTTCCCTTTTTTTCCTCCCTTGCCTGTCTCTTCTTCTTGTCTCTTCCCTTCGTCCTCCCTTCTCTTCCTCCCCTGCTTCCTCTTCTTCTTGTCTCTTCCCTTCGTCCTCTCTTCGTCTCTTCCCCTTGCTTCCTCTCCTATTCCCTCCCTTCGTCTCTATCCTTCCTTTCCTCCCCTTGCTTTTTCCCCTCATCTAATTCCCTTCCTCTTCATCTTGTCTCTCCCCCTTCCTCTTTCCTTCGTCTTTATCTTTCTTTTTCTCCCTCTCCCTCCGCCTTTAGTCTCTTTCCCTTGCTTCTTCCCCTATTTCCTCTCTTCGTGTCTATCCGTCCTTTCCTCCCCTTGCTTTTTTTCCCTGCATTTTCCCCTCGTCTGCCCCCTTACCTCCTCTCCTCTTGCCTCTTCCCCTACCTCCTCCTTTCGTCTCTTCCTCCCCCTTCCTCTTCCCTTCGTCTCTATCCTTCCTTTCCTCCTTTCGTCTCTTTCCCTTCCTCCTCCCTTCGTCTCTATCCTTCCTTTCCTCCTTTCGTCTCTTTCCCTTCCTCCTCCCTTCGTCTCTATTCTTCCTTTACTCCTCTACTTCTTTCCTTCGTCACTTTCTCTCGCTTCTTCCCCCTTCCTCCTCTTTCGTCTCTTTCCCTCGCTACCTCCCCTTTCCTCCTCCTTTACTTCTACCTTCGTCTCTATCCGTCCTTTCCTCCCCTTGCCTCCTCCTCTCGCCTGTCCCCCTGCCTCCTCCTTCCGTCTCTTTCCCTCGCTTCCTCCCCTACTTCCTCCCTTCGTCTCTATCCGTCCTCTCTTCCCCTTGCCTTTTCCCCTCGCCCGTCCCCCTGCCTCCTCCCACCTTGCCTCTTCCCCTTCCTCTTCCTTTCGTCTCTTTCCCTCGCTTCCTCCTCCTTCCTCCTCCTTTCGTCTCTTCCCCTCGCTTCCTCCTCCTTCCTCCTCCTTTCGTCTCTTCCCCTCGCTTCCTCCCTACTTCCTCCCTTCGTCTCTATCCGTCCTCTCCTCCCCAAGCCTTTTCCCCTCGCCCGTCCCCCTGCTTCCTCCATCTTGCCTCTTCCCCTTCCTCCTCCTTTCGTTTCTTTCCCTCGCTTCCTCTTCCTTCCTCCCCTACTTCCTCCCTTCGTCTCTATCCGTCCTCTCGCCAGGCGGACAGGCGAGGGGAAAAGGTTCCCCTCGCCTGTCCCCCTGCCTCCTCCCCTCTTGCCTCTTCCCCTTCCTCCTCCTTTCGTCTCTTCCCCTCGCTTCCTCCTCCTTCCTCCCCCTTTCCTCCTCCTTTCGTCTCTTTCCCTCGCTTCCTCCTCTACGTCCTCCCTTCGTCTCTATCCGTCCTCTCCTCCACTTGCCTTTTCCCCTCGCCTGTCCCCCTGCCTCCTCCCCTCTTGCCTCTTCCCCTTCCCCCTCCTTTCGTCTCTTTCCCTCGCTTCCTCCTCTACTTCCTCCCTTCGTCTCTATCCGTCCTCTCCTCCCCTTGCCTTTTCCCATCAACTGTCCCCCTGCCTCCTCCCCTCTTGCCTCTTCCCCTTCCTCTTCCTTTCGTCTCTTCCCCTCGCTTCCTCCTCCTTCCTCCTCCTTTCGTCTCTTCCCCTCGCTTCCTCCCCTACTTCCTCCCTTCGTCTCTATCCGTCCTCTCCTCCCCTTGCCTTTTCCCCTCGCCCGTCCCCCTGCTTCCTCCATCTTGCCTCTTCCCCTTCCTCCTCCTTTCGTTTCTTTCCCTCGCTTCCTCCTCCTTCCTCCCCCTCTCCTCCTCCTTTCGTCTCTTTCCTACGCTTCCTCCCCTACTTCCTCCCTTCGTCTCCACCCTTCCTCTCCTCCCCTACTTCCTCTCTTCGTCTCTATCCGTCCTCTCCTCCCCTTGCCTTTTCCCCTCGTCTCCCTGCCTCCTCCCCTCTTGCCTCTTCCTCTTCCTCCTCCTTCGTCTCTTCCCCTCGCTTCCTCCTCCTTCCTCCCCCTCTCCTCCTCCTTTCGTCTCTTCCCCTCGCTTCCTCCCCTACTTCCTCCCTTCGTCTCTATCCGTCCTCTCCTCCCCTTGCCTTTTCCCCTCGCCCGTGTCCCCGTGCCTCCTCCTCTCTTGCCTCTTCCTCTTCCTCCTAATTTCGTCTCTTCCCTTCGCTTCCTCCCCTACTTCCTCCCTTCGTCTCCACCCTTCCTCTCCTCCCCTACTTCCTCCCTTCGTCTCTATCCGTCCTCTCCTCCCCTTGCCTTTTCCCCTCGCCCGTCCCCCTGCCTCCTCCCCTCTCGCACGACCCTCTGTATCAAAGTTCGCTTTCAGACCAAGATAAGGGGAACAAATAAAGAAACAAGGGGCGTGAAAGGAACCGGTTGGGGTAAATCGAGAGAATGAGAAAAAGAGACACATTCAGAAATGAATAGTTTCTCTTTCTTTCTTTCTTTCTTTTTTTCTTTCTCTCTTTTTCTTTCTTTCTCTCTCTCTCTATTTCTCTCTCTCTCATTCTGTATCTGTGTCTGTGTCTATCTGTTCTGCCTTTCTCAATTTTCATCTTTCTCTCTCTCTCTCTCTCTCTCTCCCTCTCTCTCTCTTTCTTTCTTCTCCTTTCTGTTTTCTCTAATCTCCCCCCCCCCCCTCTCTCTCTCTCTCTCTCTCTCTCTCATTCTGTGCCTGTGTCTCTCTGTTCTTCTCTCTTCTCTCTTCTCTCTCTCTCTCTCTCTCTCTCTCTCTCTCTCTCTCTCTCTCTCTCTCTCTCTCTCTCTCTCTCTCTCTCTCTCTCTCTCTCTCCGTTCTGTTTTCTCTATTCTCCTCCCTCTATGTCTTTCTATGTTCTCTCTCTCTCTCTCTCTCTCTCTCTCTCTCTCTTTTCTCGATCAGTGAAACCTTAATTATCTGACATAATTATCAAAAAAAAAAAAAAAAAATGAAACTGGCAAAAACAATGTCAAAAATTATAGTTTCTATACTATGGTTAAGGACTAAATTTTCGATAGATAAAATACTATAAAATGTTTGGTGTGGTTTCTTGTTTGATAATACAGAAAACAAACCGTATTCATGTTGACAAATGTAGAAAAGGTATGAATGAGAATGAATATCTTCACAATACAAGAGTTTTCGATCATATCTTCGTTAGAAATACTTGTATTCTGACGAAGATATAATCGAAACCAATAAAATACATCTCTTGTATCGTGGAGATATTCATTCTCATTCACACCTGTTCTGCAGAAAAATAAATTAAAAATAAATTCATAAATAATTTACGCTAGAGGATGATATATTAATATAACAGTGTAATGATTCTTATTCTGACGATGATTACCTGTGAAGGACATTTAACATCACACATGGTGGATATAATCAAACGAATTTATAAGTAAAGTGACTGCCCAAAGGAGTCTTTAAATACGAAACGCTAATTGGTAGACTGACTTCACTAGAGCCCTCTGTTGGTTACCATCAGAACGAAACTTGGTCAATATCATTTATAACAATAATTCTCCCTTTCCTTCGTATTCTATTTATATATCATACAAACAAACAAACAAGTAAAATATTCAAATGCGGAAGGGATAGCCATGGTCTAAATGTCAGTTTCATGATATTAATTGTAATAGAACTCTTATTAGTGCAGACGGCAACAGTTCAATTACGCCAAATATGACTTGATTTTCTCTATGTATTAACTATTGTTATTATTAAGGGTGAAATGCTAGTGATGATGTGATGTGAGTAATTATCATTATCAAAATGAAAATACCGATACTACTACTACTACTAATAATAATATTAATAATAGTAATAGTAATAGTAATAATGATGATACTAATAATAATAACAACGATAATTATAATTATAATAATAAAGAAAATAACAATAATAAAGATAGTGATAATAATAATAATAATAATAATAACAATTATAATAATAATATTGATAATAAAAGCAATGATGATAATAATAAAACTAATAGAAAAAAGACTATGATAATAATATTGGTAATGATAGTAACAATCATATCGATAACGATAGAAATAATAATTGTGATAATAATAATGATAAGAATGATAATAATAATAATAATAATAATGATAATGATAATAGTAAAGATAATAACAACAATGAAAATAAAGATGAATATGATAATAATAATAATAATGATGATAATAATAACGATGATGATAATGGTAGTAATAATAATAATAATAATAATAATAATAATAATAATAATGATAATGATAATAATAATAATAAGTATAATAATAATAATAATAATAATAATAATAATAACAATAGTAACAATATTAATAATAACAATGATAATAAAATTGATGATGATAATAACGATAATGATACTACTAAAAATGATAATTATAATAATAATGATAATAACGATAATGATACTACTAAAAATGATAATTGTAATAATAATAATAATAATAATAATAATGATAATAATAATGAGA
>NC_061843.1:4751722-4756722 GCF_019202785.1 Penaeus chinensis | reverse complement strand
AGAACGACGCGCAAAGAAAGGTAAAACCTCTAAAAGAACGCCAATCTGTTATTTATCTCATCCTTTTCCCGCGTCAGCATCATGGAAACAGAACCTCGCGGGATGGGGCTCTCTCGGTCGACGCTTTCTCTCCCCTTCGTCGCCCCTCCGTCACCTCCATCATTACGGCCCTCCCTCTGCCCTTCTCGCTATCATTCCAGGTAATCATCCACGCCGCAGTTCCCCTCGTTTCCCCTTTTCCTCGTCGCTCCCCTCGCCCTTCCCCCCCCCCCCCCCTCTCTCTCCTCTCTGTCTCCTCTCCTCTCTCTCTCGTCGTTTTCTCTTTGCCTCTCCCTCTCTCTCCTCTCTCTTACTTGGTCCTCTCTCTCTTCCCCTCGTTCAATTTCCCTCTCTTCTCTCTCTCCTCTCCCCCTTTCCTCTCTTCCCTCTCTTCCCATGCTCCCTCTCCATCCCTCTCCTCTCTCTCGGTCTCCATTTTCACTCTCCCCCTCCTTTCTCGTCCCTCTTTTCCTCCTCCCCCTCTCTCTCTCCCCTTGCTCACTCCCCTCACCGCCCTCTCCCCTTGGTGGTATCTCGGCCTTTGCTAGCGGCCGTTTCACATCTTGCACACATGTTATAATATTTGCTATGACATTTGTGTGTGTGAGTGTCGCGGGCGTAATTCGTGTTTTGTTTGTTTATATGTTTTTGTTATTATAAAAAATATTTTTTAAATCTGTTTTGTGTTGTATGAATGAACGAATATATATATATATATATATATATATATATATATATTGTGTGTCTTTATATCTATATATGCATATATATATATATATATATATATATATATATATATATATATATATATACATATATATACATACACACACAAACACACTTATTAAATTACACTTCAGAGGGGAAAGAAACAAACTAATACCAAAACCGCAACCAAATTTAGCTAACTTGATGACCAGAGCGACAGAATTAAAATCTATATGCACTTCTCAATCAGTTCAATGGCATAATAAAGGAAGCTACACTTGAAGTCGGCGGTAAAAATGCTAAGATAGAATTAGCTGAACTAACAAAGACTATAAATAAAAAGAAGAGAGATACTCAATACTCAAATAAAAAAAGAAACAGTGATCTCAGGTACCAGCATGAAAACAGCTAAAAGAGACACGGAATACGGAGAAATAAAAAATATACAACAAAGAAACAAGACGGAGTGACACATAATAAGAATGAAATCATACGAGTAGTGGAAGACCTTTACAGGGATCTATACCACTCTAATGAACAGCCACGGATAGAAGAGAAGGCGGTAACTAGAGACGTACCTAACATCAAAACAGAAGAAATAAAAAGAGCGCTCAAAGGCATGACGAGAGGGAAAACACCAGGTGAAGACGTAGTTAGTAGACCTTATAATAGATGCAGGAGAAATTGCAACAGGGAATTTCGCCATTTTTTTTTTTTTTTTACAAATGCCTTCTCAACGAAAAAAAAAAAAAAAAAAAAAAACACACACGAAAGCCTGAAAAAAGGCAACAATTATTTTGATACATAAAAAGGAGATAGAAAGGATCTACCGACCAATAAGTCTCCTTTCAGTTACTTACAAACTGTTCACTAAAATCATCACAACTCGCATCTCTGACAGTCTGGATTCTAACCCAGCCTAGAGAACAGACAGGCTTCCGCAGTGGATTCTCAACAACAGACCACATCCACACGCTTACCCCAATAAGAGAAAAATAAATGAATTTAGGAAACCCCTATGTATGGCATTCATCGATTACGAAAAAGCATTTGATTCTGTACAAATACCAGCAGTACTAGAAGCTATTCGAAGACAGGGAGTAGAGGAGGTATATTGGGACAGCAACCATCAAGCTCCACACGGAAACCGATAAAATCCCAATTAAAAAAGGTGTTAGACAGAGCGATACCATCTCACCAAAACTGTTTACAGCTTCCCTTGAGGAAATATTCAAGAAGCTAGAATGGACCGGAAAGGGTATCAAAATAGGAGACGAATACCTAAACACTCTAAGATCTGCAGATGATATTGTTCTATTCAGTGAATCTGCAAATGAAATGAAGCAACTTATAAACGATCTGAATAGAGAAAATCTGTAAGTCGGACATCGGATAAACAAGAAAAAGACTAAGATGTTCAACAGTAGAGTTCAATTCGAACAGATACATGTACAAGGCGGAGCGCAAGAGGTAGTGGGCAAATGTCTGATTTGCGAATATATATGCTTTTCAAAATCTTTGCTTTGTATATTTTCTCAGGTTTACCTTATTGTATTTTGGCTTTTTCTTTCCTTTTTGTGTAGTAAATGTCAGGATAAATTGATAATTTTTAAATTGTATCATTCAGCGTCAGAATTCATCTTCAGTAAATATCAGAATTAATCTAGATTGTACGAAAAAAAAAAAAAAAAAAAAAATGATTTCAAACAGGGTCAATGAATATTGTAATTTATCTCAACAATTTTAGAAGATACGTCAGCATTGGCAGTCTTTCCTTGAGTAAATGCTAGAATTTATCTTTTTTCTATCTCTTTTTCTCCTCCTTTCGTTAATCGGGTGTCTATTTCTTTCTCTCCTGCTGCATTTACCTTCTTTACTTTCTTCTTCATCTCTCGCCTCTTCCTTTCTCTTCTGTTTTCTTTGCTTCCCTTTCTCCTTTCTTTTTTATCTTCCGTCTTTCTTTCTCTTTCTTATCCTCTTCGTTTTTGTCGTTATTTTCTTCTGTTCTCCTTCCTCCTCCTTCCCCTTCTAATGTCTTCCCCTCTCCTATCCACTCCAATCGTTTTCCTCCTCCTTCCTCCCTCTATTTCTGTCGTTTTGTTTCTATTCCTCCTCTTTATTTATTTTCCCATCTTCCCCTCCTCTTCTTCTTCCCCCTTCTGCCTTCTCCTTTCTTATCTTATCTCCTTCTTTTTCCTCCTTCCCTTTGTCTCTTTTCCCCTTCATTTCCTCCAATTCATCCAGACTTCTATTCCTCCTCTTGCTTCTTCTTCTCTTTCTCTTCCCCCTTTAGTTTCTTCTCCTACTTCCTTCTTTATTTCTTCTCATTCTTCCACTTCTTCTAATTCATCCTGACCTTCTTTCCTTCTCTTCCTTGTTCTTTTTTCTCCTCTGCCTTCTTGTTTCCTCTTCCCCTTCTCTTTTCCTTTCTCCTTCCTACTACACCTTCTCCTTCTTCTTTCTCCTCTTCTTCCTTCTCCCCACCCCTTCTGTTCCTCCTCCTTCTCTTATCTTCCTCCTCTCCCTCTCCCTCTACCTTCTTCTCCTCCTCCTTTCCTCTTCCTTCATCCATCTTCCTCCTATCCCTCCCTCTCTTTCTATCCCCTCTTTCTTCCCTCTTCCATTTTTCCTCTTCTCTTCCTCCTCCTCCTTCCCTGTTCCGTCGTCCTCCCTCCCCTCCCTCTCCATTTCCTCCTTCTCCTCCTTCCCTGTTCCGTCCTCCTTCCTCCCCTCCCTCTCCCTCTATCTCCTCCTCACCCTCCTTCTCCTTCCTCCTCTTCCTTCCTTCCTCTTCCTTCTCTCCTCCTCCTCTTCCATCCCTCTTCCCTCCTACTTCTTCCTCGCTCCCCTCCCTCTCCTTCTATCTCCTCCTCCTCCTCTTTCCCTCTTCCCCCCTCCTTCTTCCTCGCTCCCCTCCCTCTCCCTCTATCTCCTCCTCTTCCTCTTTCCCTCTTCCCCCCTCCTTCTTCCTCGCTCCCCTCCCTTTCCCTCTATCTCCTCCTCTTCCTCTTCCCCTCTTCCTTCCTCCTTCTTCCTCCTATCCTTCCCAACCATCCTTAGTCCTTTCGTCACCCTTTCACACACTAAGGGATACGATACCCTTTGAAGGTAGCGCTGGTCGACTAATTCAATATGAAGTCATTAACATATGTTATCGATCAGCGGACGCAGATAGGGAGACACGGTGGTTGGTGGGGGGAGGGGGGAGGGGGGGGGTTAAAGGGGTGCATAGGGGGGGAGGGAGGTTAATGGGAGTCAGAGAAGGGGAAGGGAGATACAGGTGGAAGTCGAGGGGAGATGAAACGGGAGGTATATGGGGAGGTACAGGTTGAGGGGAAAGGTGGGGAGATATAGAGGGGATGTGAGGGGAGGATAGGGGGAGGGGAGATACAGAAGGGGAAGTGAGGGGAGGATAGGGGGAGGGGAGATACAGAGGGGAAATGAGGGGAGGATAGGGAGAGGGAGATAGAGAGGGGAAGTGAGGGAAGGATAGGGGGAGGGAAGATAATAGGGGAAGTGAGGGGAGATAGGGGAGGGAGATACAGAGGAAGTGAGGGAGGATAGGGGAGGGGAGAATAGAGGGAAGTGAGGGGAGGATAGGGAGAGGGAGATAGAGAGGGGAAGTGAGGGGAGGATAGGGGGAGGGGAGATACAGAGGGGAAGTGAGGGGAGGATAGGAGGAGAGGAGATACAGAGGGGAAGTGAGAGGAGGATAGGGGGAGGGGAGATACAGAGGGGAAGTGAGGGGAGGATAGGGGGAAGGGAGATACAGAGGGGAAGTGAGGGGAGGATAGGGGGAGGGGAGATAAAGGGGAAAGTGAGGGGAGGTAGGTGGAGGGAGATACAGATGAGTAGGGGGAGATGAAGGGAAGGGGGTAGGGGGAGATACGAGGGATGAGGGAGGTTAGGGGAGGAGATACAGAGGGGAAGTGAGGGGGGATAGGGAGAGGGAGATAAGAGGGAAGTGAGGGAGGATAGGGGAGGGAGGGAGATAGAAGGGGAAGTGAGGGAGATAGGGGGAGGGGAGATCAGGAGGGAAGTGAGGGGAGGATAGGAGGAGAGGAGATACAGAGGGGAAGTGAGAGGAGGATAGGGGGAGGGGAGATACAGAGGGGAAGTGAGGGGAGGATAGGGGGAAGGGAGATACAGAGGGGAAGTGAGGGGAGGATAGGGGGAAGGGAGATAAAGAGGGAAAGTGAGGGGAGGATAGGTGGAGGGGAGATACAGATAGAGGTCAAGGGGAGATGAAAGGG
>NC_061843.1:4726722-4729222 GCF_019202785.1 Penaeus chinensis | reverse complement strand
ATCTAAGAAAAAAGAAAAAAGAGAAAGAAAGAGAGAAAGAAAGAAATGACAAGGGAGAAAGAAGGAGAGAAGAGCGAAAGAGAAAAAGGATGAAGTTCCCCTCGCAAGCCATTTAAAATGCGGCCTAACATCACAGACAATTATAAAAGGTCCTTTACTTACGGTGCAAATTACCTACACTTTAGTAGGCTTGAACGGGGACAAGGCAAAAAAAAAAAAAAAAAACGTAATAATAATAATGAGAAGGAACATATTGATTATTGAATTCGGATAAGGTGAATACAAGGGTAAGCACGTATCCGGAGGTAAATTGGCATACACACCAATAATCTATAAAGATATGTACACATAAAGGCAAGAAAATAAATATGACAAACAAAGGGTTCAGTTTTGGGTGACCATTTCGTCGCCTAAGTTGTAAGTGTAATGGTAGTCTGTATAAGGATTTTGGGTAAATGATTTTGCGGTTTGAAAGAGTGTGGTTGTGTCTGCGTTGTTAATCTGGGTGTGTTTATGCGCTTGTTTTATTAAGCTGTATGGTATTGTGTGTCATAATTTCTTTTCTCATGTTCTATTCCTTCTTTTGATTTACTTTGTTCCTTACTTCGTTCCCTGCCTTCTTCTTTCACGCTCGCTCTTTCTCTCTTTTCTCTTTCTGATTTTTGTTTTTCTCTCTCCTTCCTTACTTCCCTCCCTTCTCTGTCTCTCTGTCTCTCTCTCTCTCTCTTCACCCCCCCTCTCTCTCTCTTTCTCTTTCTTACTTTCCTCCCGTCTCTCTCTCTCTCTCTCTCTTCACCCCCCCCCCCCCTCTCTCTTTCTCTTTCTTACTTTCCTCCCGTCTCTCTCTCTCTCTCTCTCTCTCTCTCTCTCTCTCTCTCTCTCTCTCTCTCTCTCTCTCTCTCTCTCTCTCTCTCTCTCTCTCCCCCTCTCTCTCTCTGTCTCCCTCTCTCTCTCTCTCTCTCTCTCTCTCTCTCTCTCTCTCTCTCTCTCTCTCTCTCTCTCTCTCTCTCTCCCTCTCTCTCTCTCTCAAGCACTCCTTCCCCCTTTCTCTCCGCTTCGTTACATAGTTATGTTAAACATATACTCTAAGACACTTTGCATATATGCTAGCTATCTGACTAAAGCACATGTATACGTCCTCCACTGTATGATTTGTTTTATTTTAATATCTCTTCCACTTTCCAAGGAATGTGAAAATGTTCTTGCTTGTTTCAACATTAAAGGTGTTACTTTCATTTCTCACTAAAACTATAATATATACTGGATATTTTATAATTTTAGTGCATGTGCAAGATATTGGCATGTTTTATTCTCCTTTACATGGGTTGGATTGGAATGCATCTATCGTATAAAACATTCAGCATTACTGGGATCTTTTATATATTAATAGATTTTGATGCTTAAATATGCAAGCTTAGTGGAACATCAGCCATGAAGGATGAGTTATGAGAAGAGGTAATAGAGAATATAGAATTGGATGATACTGATGGTGATGATGATGATGATGATGATGGTGGTGGTGGTAACGATGTTGGTGATGATGGTGAAGGTGATGGTGATGATAGTAGCATTAGGCAGAAATAACGGCAATCATAAAACAATATCGATTCTTAAAGTATTTCAATATCCTACAAAGATCTATTCAAAAAATGCTCATAAAAACATAGCTCTCCACATGTTTGTAAATTTCTCATACTACATTTACCCATTTCTATAAACCAGTATCATAATTTTGGTTCACACAAAGGAATGTAACAATATGTATTCTGCAATGTCGGTTTTTCCGAGAAAATGTAATGTGCATAGGAACACGCATAAGCTTTCTTGGACATAGTCTATAGGAAATTAAAAAAAAAAAAAAAAAAAAAAAAAGGGCAAATTTTCGAACAATAACATAATGATCATTAACAACTTTTACCTACGGCTGTTATTAAAATAAGTTAGGGCTATTATGCAAAACAAGAAAACGTAAAAATGCAGGAGTGAATAAATGAATAATTATGGATCCCATGAACTATCAGTCTATTTTAATTTTCATTCAAACTACTTTTCTTTTCGGTTTTCTCCCTCCCTGTCTCGCTTATTTTTTCTTTTCCCTTTTTTTTTTTTTTTTTTTTTTGCAGTAACAAAGGGTTCTTCCTTTGCTCTCCCTAAATTATCTTTAGTGAGGTTCTCAACCCACACTACATATCATGTTTCAAAGCAAGAAGGCCCTGTAATAGAGGACTCAGTGCAACATTCCAATAACCTCTTTCCAAAGGGCACTTAGAAACGAGATGCCTTTGAAAGATCGGAGCAGTTTCGACGCGCGGTTTGGTAAATGGTGGCAGCACTCGCTGGTTTAGCTCCGTTCCAGCATTTAGGAAGAGAATAGAGTCTGACTTGCTGCTAATGTTCTGGACAGGATAGTTGATATGCTCTTTCTGTGGAAATTGAGTTGTCTAAAGCTTGGTTACAGTGATAACATGGGTACAGGGACAAGCTTGCTATTTCGCTGCTG
>NC_061843.1:4681722-4684222 GCF_019202785.1 Penaeus chinensis | reverse complement strand
TTTTTTTTTTTTTTTTTTTTTTTTTATCAAAAGCATACAGAAGACAGATATATTATGTGCCAAGTATGCAACATCCATTGTAATTTATGCATGATGAGCATTATATCACATCAGAACGAGATACATAATTGCACAAACACATGAACATAGAACATAGAACAACTATATTAAGTAAAACAAACAAACACATGACACAAACATGATACATGACACAAGCATACTTTTCGTACACAAATATTTAAAAATATTGTTCCCACGGTTAGTTTGAAACATAATACAACTATTTTTTGGCTGCATCTCAGTGAAACCTGGCAAATCTGTCACTTTACTAAAAGAATTACTGAAAGCCTGACACACAGCTGAAAACTTATCTGCTATGTGTTGAATGGAAAGTTTTAAATGAAATTACAACAACATTGTTTCGAATAGTTTGGAGACTGCTTCCCTGCTCATTCACTTTAAATATTATGCTGGTCTATAAATTTATATCTTTATAATTGTTCTCGTTATTTAGTTACTATTGATATCATTACTACCATCATTATTTATATTCGTGTCGTTGTTATTACCATCATTATCTTCATTGTTATTATTGTTATGATTATCAGCATTATCCTCCTCATCATCATCATCCTCACCATCATCACATCATCATCATCATCATCATCATCATCATCATCATCATCATCATCATCATCATCATCACCATCATCATTATCATCATCATCACCATCACCATCATCACCATCACCATCACCATCATCATCATCATCATCATCACCATCACCATCACCATCATCATCATCATTATCATCATCATCATCATCATCATCATCATCATCATCATCATCATCATCATCATCATCACCATCACCATCACCATCACCATCATCATCATCATTATCATCATCACCACCAACTTTTCTTCACCCTCATCCTCATCCTAATTGTCCTTGCTATTATTTTTGTCACTGTTATTTTCATTATCAATATTATTATCATTATCATTATTATCACTATAAAAACAATGATAATAACACTGAAGAGTAGCACGTAGCATGGACGATGGGGTACGAATTAGCAGATTTGAATCTTCGATGCATCTGATCAGATTAGTGGTTGGTAATCGAATACTGAATAACTTATTTTCGATTTGCGATTTAAAAGAACACCGCAGATAATTGTGTCTAAAAGTCGATTGTCTTACTTCTTGTACAACTACAGACAACAGGTAAAAGTTATGTCATGAATGGAGCTTCGAAACCCCTCAAAAAAAAAAAAAAAAAAAGTTAAGTAAATGAAATAAAAACGAAAGAGAATAATAATAATAATAATAACAATAATAATAATAATAATGATAATGATAATAATAATAATAATAATAATAATAATAATAATAATGATAAGAAGAAGAAGAAGAAGAAGAAGAAAGAGAAGAATTCACTATTTTAGGATTTTCGAGACGGATTTCTAAACATGTTTGACACGTGTTTTGACCGTGTCTGTGCCCGTCTGTCGTGCAGAGCAGATAAAATAACCAATATATGCTTATTATCTTAATCAATATGGAAAGATTTGCATTTCACATTCTACTATTGAGAAAAAAAAGTAAGAAATGAAAGATTTATAAACCAATGTAGGCAAAAGTATATGGCCAGAAGTTATCATAGAGAAACACTCACAATATATAAGAAAAATAGTAATAATAGTAATGACATTGAGAATAATAATAATAGTGACAATAATACTGATAATAATGGTAATATTGATGATGATGATGGTGACAATGATGATAACAATAATGATGAAAATAATTATGACAATAATGATAATAATAATAATAATATTAGTAATATATTATAATAACAATAATAACAATAATTAAAATAATAATGTTAATAATGATAACAGTATTAACTATGTTAATGATTTTAATAATGATTATAATAGCAGTGATAAAATAATTGATGATTAAACAACACAACAACAACAACAATAATCATGAAAACAAACAAAAAAATACATGAATAACATAAAGAAATAAATAATCTGCTCTGTTCGATTCAGCTAAAACGTTTCCTAGACCTTTGAACTTCTCCCAATAGGCCTGCTTCAGTGAAGTTCACGACAGAGCCTCTTGCTTTGTGGGCTAAGTGGTACTCTAAGTGGAAGCAGCATCAGTGTATTGTTGGGTTCTGTGCTACTGGAGAAGCTACACACAAGGGCAGAGGCTGTAGTATATTGAGAGAAGAGAATATGTAACGTATGGTTGGAGGGGCGAGGTAGTGGTTGCATAGAGATATCATACTATACCATATAGGAGGATGGGAGAGGGTCAGCATAGGCATGATACAGGGGTAGTAATAAATATAGGAGGCATGATAGGACAGATAGCATAGAGGACGAGGAGGAGGGGTGGCAGGGATAGCACATAGCTTGAGTGAGGAGCTGTGGAATAACATAGATGTAACAAGATAGAGATATTAGAAACGCAGTATAA
>NC_061843.1:4671722-4674222 GCF_019202785.1 Penaeus chinensis | reverse complement strand
GAATGTTTTAAAAGATGATCGTTTTGTGCCTAATTGATATGAACTCTTATTTTCTCTGTCTTTGATGTTCGCTTCTCCCTTCCATTTCCCTATCTCCCCTTTCTCTCTCTTTCTTCTTCCCTTCCTTCCTGCCTTCCTTCCTTCCATCTTTCCTTCCTCCCTCCCTTCCTTCCTTCCTTCCTTCCTTCCTTCCTTCCTTCTGTCCTTCCTTCCTTCCTTCCTTCCTGCCTTCCTCTCTCCCTCCCTCCCTCCCTTCCTTCCTGCCTTCCTTCCTTCCTTCCTTCCTGCCTTTCTCTCTCCCTCCCTTAATTTCTTCCTCCATTCCTCCCTTTCTTCCTTCCTTCCTTCCTTCCTTCCTTCCTTCCTGCCTGCCTTCCTCTCTCCCTCCCATAATTCCTTCCTCCATTCCTCCCTTCCTTCCTTCCTCCCTCACTTCCTTCCTTCCTTCCTTCCTTCCTTCCTCCCTCCCTACCTTCCTTCCTTCCTTCCTCCATTCCTCCCTTCCTTCCTTCCTCACTTCCTTCCTCCCATCCTTCCTTCCTTCCTTCCTTCCTTCCTTCCTTCCTTCCTTCCTTCCTCCCTCTCTCCCTTAATTTCTTCCTCTCCTGATACCAAGAATGATACCATATTACATCACATATATATTTTTAGATCATGAACGTACCCTAATTAGTGACAATTTCGTCATGCACTGCTGCAATTAGCTATCTCTAATGGTTCTCCGCCCTTGCAGGATTGCAGTCGTGCAATCATCATCGCCCAAATCAACCTCTTTTGTTTGTATTATATTATTTGATCCCGGTATTGCAGTCCATTATGCATTTTTTTAAATATAATTAATTGCTCACTATTCTCGCGCTAATATATCCAGATAATTCAACTCTAAAAGATATAACAGATATGAATATTATATAATTCATACTTTAACATATATATAAGACTAAAACAAAACTATAGGATCCAATTTTGTAACTCAAATCACCCATTATAAAAATAACTTTTTAAATCATGTTAAAACAATATATAAAATAACAGTTATAAAATGATAACAATTACCAAAATCTAACAAAACAAACAAACAAACAAAACAATAACAGAAACAATAATAATACAATAACAAAATACCAATAACCAACAACAAACAAAAAATAAAATGACCCTCCTCCCTCCCCCCCTCCCCCCAAAAAAACAAACAAAAACAAAACAAAAAAACTACCCAATAATCTGAAATTGTACGATCACCAAGGAAACTAAAATGACTGTTTGTTCACTCGGGCGTGACGTCACAATCCAGCTGACATCAACCTTGGTCAACATAATAAAGTCAGCCTCAGTGACATCAGTCTGCGGCCTCTTCCATTCTTCTTCTGATTCCTCCTTCTTCTTCTTTCTCGGTTCTTGTTTTTCTCTTTTATTCTCCTTCTTCCGATTCCTCTTTCTTCTTCCGATTCCTCTTTCTCCTTCTTCTGATTCCTCTTTCTTCTTCTTCTGATTCCTCTTTCTTCCTCTTTCTCGGTTCTTGTTTTCCTCTTTTATTCTCCTTCTTCTGATTCCTCTTTCTTCTTCTTCTGATTCCTCCTTCTTCTTCTTTCTCGGTTCTTGTTTTTCTCTTTTATTCTCCTTCTTCTATTCTTCTTCTGATTCCTTTTTCTTCCTATTCCCTGGTTCTTGTTTTTCTCTTTTATTCTCCTTCTTCTGCTTCCTCTTCTATTCTTCTTCTGATTCCTTTTTCTTCCTATTCCCTGGTTCTTGTTTTTCTCTTTTATTCTTCTTCTTCTGCTTCCTCTTTCTTCTTCTTCCTCGGTTCTTGCTTTTCTCTTTTATTCTCCTTCTTCTGATTCCTCTTTCTTCCTCCTCCCTGGTTCTTGTTTTTCTCTTTTATTCTCCTTCTTCTGATTCCTCTTTCTTCTTCTTCCTCGGTTCTTCTCTTCTCTTTCATTTTCCTTCTTCTGATTCCTCTTTCTTCCTCCTCCCTGGGTCTTGTTTTTCTCTCTTTGTGATCTTTACTTCTCTTCTCTTTCTGTGGTTCTTTTTTTCTCTTCTCCTCTCTTCTCTTTCTGTGATTCTTCTCTCCTCTCTACCTTTCTCCTTCCTCCGATTCCTCTCTCCTCATTCCTGGTTCTTCTCTTTTATCTTCCTCCTCCCTGGTTCTTATCTTCTCTCTCTTTCTCCTTCAAGTTTCTTCTCTCCTCTTTTTGTGATAATTTCTTTTCTCTTTCTGTGATTATGTTTCTCTTCTCTTCTGTTCTCTTTCTCTGGTTCTTCTTGTCTTCTCTTCTCTTATTTTCTTTTCTTTCGTCTCTCCTTTTAGCCGGTTTTGTTTCTCCTTTCCTGGTTTTGATCTTATCTTTCTCTCTTCTGCTCTTCCATCTCGTTCGCTTGGTTCTTCTCTCTCTCTCTCTCTCTCTCTCTCTCTCTCTCTCTCTCTCTCTCTCTCTCTCTCTCTCTCTCTCTCTCTCTCTCTCTCTCTCTCTCTCTCTCTCTCTCTCTCTCTTGTTCT
>NC_061843.1:4634222-4646722 GCF_019202785.1 Penaeus chinensis | reverse complement strand
ATAGATAGATATAAATATAGAGAGATAGATTGAGAGAGAGAGAGAGAGAGAGAAAGAGAGGGATAGGGATAGGGAGAGGAAGAGGGAGAGGGGTGAAGGGGAGAGGGAGAGAAAGACACAATGAGAAGTAGAGAGAAAGAGAGATAGATAGAGAGATAGAGATACATAGATAGATAGATAGACAGAAAGAGATAGAGAGAGAGAGAAAGAGAGAGAGACAGAGAGAGGTTAAGAGAATTAGAGAGAAAAGAAGGGAGGGAGGGAGGTAGATTGAGAAATAGAATATATATAAACATATATATGTATATATATATATATATATATATATATATATATATATATATATATATATATATATATACATATATACATATATATACATTTATACATATATATACATATATACATATATATATATATATATATATATATATATATATATATATATATATACACACATATATATATACATACATATATATATATATATATATATATATATATATATACATATATACATATCCCTTTCTCAATCTACCTCCCTCCCTCCCTTCTTTTCTCATTTTCTAATTATCTTAATCTCTCCCTCTCTCTATCTCTCTCTCTCTCTCTCTCTCCATCTATCTATCTATCTATCTATCTATCTATCTATCTATCTATCTATCTATCTATCTATCTATCTATCTATCTATCTATCTATCTATCTATCTCTTTCTCTCTATCTATCTCTCTTTCTCTCTACTTCTCATTGTGTCTTTCTCTCCCTCTCCCTTATATATATATATATATATATATATATATATATATATATATATATATATATTTACACAAAAAACAAAAATAATATTCATTCTTCTTTTTTCCAACGTTGTTATTGCAACTATGATCCCAATATACGAATTACAACTGGACAGCATATATTTATGTGTCAAGCATTAGTTAGAAAGTAGAATTTTAGATGCAATGTACAGATGTTGAATTAAAATAAGCAACGTGAGTTATCAATGTACATCATCACATGTCTGTTTATTCATATTACATGTACTGCGATATTTTGCATGCACGAAGTATTCTTCAATTGCTTGATATATTAGACTGATTCAATAAACATTAAACTTACTATCCTGAAAATTAAATTTCGTAGAAAAATGTAAAGGTAAATATTGCATTACGTTGAAAAAAATATCTGAATTTGTAATTGGCTGCCCGGAGTAATGACTACTTTGACAGAAAAAAAAAATCTATTAAAACTCGTGATGTTATGTAATACATTTATTTTTTACTGCAATTTGTACCTCAAAACATACGATATAAATTCAGAACATTGTATAATAAACCAATGCTATTATTACTTGAATTCGGAGTTTCTTACTTAAAAAGAAATCTTCTCTCGTTCCTGTTTACCTCCTTACGTGGTACCTGCCTTTCGTGTTTCTGTCATCGCTGCCCGACGGAAGAACCAACTTGCTGTCTTGTCTTGAGGAGCAGGTACATCCTTCCTCGATCTTTAATCTGCTGAAACACTCAGAAGAATAAAGAAATGATGTAGTTGATTCCATTTCATACAGTGGTTATTCTCATGTTCGCTGTGTGCAAGAAATGGCCGGGGTTTTCCATCCACTGGCGGCGTGGGATTTGAACGCGGGTCAGCGAGATGGCTAGACGAAAACACCGCTGCCACTGCGCCACAAGGCATGCAAGAAGGGTCTCTTTGGTTCGGTCCATGCGCGTACTCTCGTATCTGTGCTTGTAGGAGGGATGTCGAGGATTCCTTCTATCGTTCGAGACTACGTTCGGACTTCCTGAAGGATTCCCCGCACAGGTCCTTAAGCTCGTAGCCGATGTTACCCATGAATCTGGCCTGTCCATCTCCACCAGCCATGGCCGTTCTCTCTTCTCTCTCTCTCTCTCTCTCTCTCTCTCTCTCTCTCTCTCTCTCTCTCTCTCTCTCTCTCTCTCTCTCCCTCTCTCTCTCTCTCTCTCTCTCTCTCTCTCTCTCTGTCACTCTGTTTGTTTGTATGTTTGTTTGTATTTCTGTCTGCCCTGACCCCATCTCCCTCGTCCCTGACCTCTCACCAGCAACACCTCCTTGGCTTCGAGCTTCCCTCTGCTCTCGATCTTCTCCCTCCTCCCTCCATCATTATTCCCTCCTTCTGTGTGTTCAGTCATACGTATATATAGTCTTAGGTATGTACGAACACTATAAACAACCTGAAGTATGCTTTCCTTGCGTTGAATACAGGTAATATTAATTACAATGACTTCTATTGATTTATTTTTTGGATATCACTTACTGTTAACTCTGGAACAAGATGTCAGCATAAAATCCTTATTATAATTTCGTGGAGTTCCTTTGTTTAATAAATGTATACTAGTAGAACTAACTTTCCCTGATCGGTTGAAATAAAACAGAAGAGTACTTTGAAAATGATTGATTTACAGACTTAAAAAAAGTAATTATTTTGATTGCATTAAGAGACTACAGCATAATTATATAAAAAAAGGAAAAATGTTATATGTGTTTCACATTTTTAATTACTTAGCATGAAAATACAGATTACCTTCAGCCTTACTTAATGTCAAATAAAGTTAGTATATAATGAAAGCGTTTCAAGAGCTAAATAACGTATTTAGGAAATTTTACTTTTTTCATTTTTCTTTTTTTTTACGCCTGATTTGAGTTATATGAATAATTAAACTAAAATAAATAGGACAACCCACGAAATTAATCAACCTGGCTCCAACATGCCGTTTGTTTAGCAATATATATGTAGATAAGAAAACAAAAGGATCTGATTATTTTTGATGAATAAATTACAGGTGTTGTTTATGTGATGATCTTATATACATATATGTATATGTATATATATATATATATATATATATATATATATATATAGAGAGAGAGAGAGAGAGAGAGAGAGAGAGAGAGAGAGAGACACACACACACACACACACACACACACACACACACACACACACACACACACACACACACACACATACACATACACATACACACACACACGCACACACACACACACACACACACACACACACACACACACACACACACACATATATATATATATATATATATATATATATATACTTATATTATGCCAAGGTTTTGTCGAGCACTTCCTTATTTTCTTATCCATTATGAAGATTCTTTAACACTATATAAATCACATCGCATCATATCTTTAGGAATGGTTTAAACACTTGGATATTCAAAATATTCATTTTCAGCAAACGTAGCAAAAGTAGCGTACGGATATACCTCTATTATATGCTATGATTTCACCACGGAATAATATATCAGGGTGTATAATAATGCCAAGTCAATCACAATACCGTGTTTTATATGTTTTATATCATAATTATCTTCACTTGATCATACTTAGTAGACTATTTCCAGCCTATGGAGAAAAAAAATATATTACATATACTAATTCCTCTTGTTAATAAGAGATTAAATAAAATGAAAAAAGAACGACATTGATGAATATGCATTATTGTCGTGCATATCATGAAGCAACGGGTTTAATTAAAGTCTACAATATTCATCTAATTACACAATTCCTGTTTTATGTAGATAGCTTTGTGTCAGCTGCTCATTTGAAAAAAATATGTTTACTATTTTACGTAAAAATATATTTGAATAAGTTTAAGCTTTGGAAAACATTAAATGTTATTTCAGAATTAATTTCCATTGAAAAGGAAAGAGAGAGAAAAATTATCAATGAACAAAACAAAAAACAAAAAACAAAAAAACAAAAAAAACGGATTTAGATTTGGCTTGATTTCATATGATCATTGAAAATATAACTTTTCAATAAATCAATTTTATTTCATGGCTTAAATTCTCAGATAAATGCGAGGTCACACTTCAATAATATCTCAGTTTATTAAGGCCTTCTGAGAATACATTATGCATATAATATTCTTAATCGGATGAAGTTCCTCGCTTTACTGACGGAAAACACGAAATTAAAAAAACAAACAAATCTGATGATAGCTATAACTCCTAATCCTGATCTTTATTTATACTTAGGATTAGAAAAGCACTGAAGCAAATGTACGAGTTTGTAACTTATTTGGAAATTGCTATAATTTTGTGCCATGCGGTTCTCATCCTTAGTTCAGTGATTGGAAATAAAAGCATTCAAATCAACATTCATTTTTCCTTTCTTTCTTCGTGATTAGATCCATACATCTCTTTAATTATTTCATGTCTGAACGCATGCAAATATCTCCATAACTGAAGCATTTTGACTTTAATATACTGTACATAATAATGCATGCTGTAAACAGGAGCATACATTAACATACACTGTCCTATTTTCCATTGTTTAACATTAACTCCTACGTAGAGGACATAATACTCGGGTTAAGATTCCTTTCTCAGAAATTTGCCCAACGCTAAGCTTTATCCAGAATTGAAGTGCTTTCAAATAAATAAAGTCAGGTTGTTAAAGGAAAAATTGTTGAATCAAAAGTTCAGTTTCATCTGTAACAGTTAATGCCTTTACCGAGTATATCGTAAACTCTATATCACGCTCATATGTGTATATATATATATATATATATATATATATATATATACACACACACACATACATGCATACATACATATATATACATACTCTATGTGTGTGTGTGTGCGTGTGTGTTCGTGCGTGCGTGTTGTGTGTGTGTGGGGGGGGGGGGGGGGAAGAGAGAGAGAGAGAGAGAGAGAGAGAGAGAGAGAGAGAGAGAGAGAGAGAGAGAGAGAGAGAGAGAGAGAGAGAGAGAGAGAGAGAAAGAGAGAGTGAAGAGATGATAGAAGAAATAAGGTACATAGATACATAGAAAGATAGACACATCCATGCACAAAGAGGAACATAGATAAATGAAGAGAGTGAGAGAGAGATACATAGAAAGATAGACACATCCATGCATAGAGAGAAACATAATCAATGAACAGAGTGAGAGAGAGATCTCAATATCCGGTTTTCAATATTCATGGTCCTGCATCGAAATTAAAACAAAACCTACATCCACATGTTAAAAAAAAGAGCACAAAAGAAAACAAAAAAATCTTCCAGGTCACGAGGGGGCATCAGAGGGAAAAGGGAAAGGGTGAGTGGAGGGAGGAGGGAGAGAGGGACAGGAGCATAGGGAGGGTCAGTGAAAGAGGAGGGGAGGGAGGACCAGGACCGGGGGGGGGGAAGGGAGGGTGGGGAGAAGTGGGGGGAAGGGTAACGAGAGACCTTGCCCCCGCCACCAGAGAGAAGGGCGTGTTTGGTCAGCGTCTCAAGGGAACTCATTACCTTATGCTCCGTTCCGCCGCTGTGATGTGGAGGGGGCCGAGGGCTGTGTTGTGAGCCTGTGTTGTTTTGGTGTATGTTCTGGGCGCGCCAAGTTCGTTCATCTCCAAGGGCGCTGGGTGGGCGTGGGGGGAGGGGGAAATATGCAACTTCATGTATCTTTCTGTGCAAAAGTGTTGTTGTATTCTGTATTGTCTGTGTGAATGCTGAGGTTGCATGTGGCTATGTATGCATATATATATCACATATATATCATATATATATATATATATATATATATATATATGTATATGTGTGTGAGTGCTTAACGGCGTATGACCTAATGAGCTCCGAGGCCAGCGACCGGCGAAAAGTATCTGCAGGAATCCCGTGACCCGCCATTCGCCCCCGAGAGGCGGAGGTGAATCGCGGTTCGAACGCTCATCCCGACTGCCTCTGACTGCTGGCTCGAGCCCGAGAAAACGACATATCGGCTTGATAAGTCAAACACAGGTGTCGTAGGGGAAGTCACCGCGGTGACACGAGTGTCAGTGCGCCGAACCGCGGTTGATTAGGAAGGGCATCCAATCAGGCAAGGGTGGCACTGCCATATAACCTCTTAATAGTGAATTGAGAGAGGCCATTGTCCTGCAGTGGAATGAATGGCCGTTAAAAAAAAAAAAAATGTATATGTATATATATTGCATATATATAGTATATATATATAAATATATATATCATATATATATTACGTATATAGTATATATATATATATATATATATATATATATATATATATATATATATGTATGTATATATATGTATGTACGTGTGAGTGTGTGTACTGAATATATATATATATATATATATATATATATATATATATATATATATATATAGGAACATGTTTGCTATGTAGTATTGCAACTTGTGTCACCTAGATTACAGCTTAAAGTAATCCTTCACTGAAATTATAAGCTGCATAGTCTTCATATTACATAACGCGTCGCTGGCTTATAAAAGGTCCATAAAGTCTGTGCGACAATTTTCTCTATTTTTAGGTTTCCCCTCTTTTATAAGCAAACAAGTCAGTCCTCAACAATATTTAACTTATTTTCCCTAATATCTCAAACCAAATCATGATATACATTAATTATCATTAATTGTCCTATGGCAGATATTTAAACAACTCCGATGCATCTGATATAAAGCGATAATCACACATATTCGTTGCAACAATATCTCATCAAACCCTGGCTCTTCAAACGTAAACAAAGATGGCGTCGAAATGCGCATAACAAAGGAACATCAGTTTCCGCTTTCTCTATTTTCTTAGAATTATGTTTCTTTCTTTCTTTTTTAATTCATTTGAATTTCACAGGAATTATTATGAACCTACAGAAGATATAACTGAATCTTGCTCAGGTTAAACACTAATAATGCAAATATTACGATAAAGTGACTAACAATTTGTAATCACCCATGTAACTGTCATTCATTATATAGAACATACGAACAGCTGTAGTGTAGTTATCACAAACAAACCTATATCACGTTATATACCATTGTATCTCTTAAATACCATATAGAACATAGACACAGCATATCAATAACCACAGTAATTCTGATATACCATCAAACGCGGATTTTTTAACAAGACTTGAGCTTCGGAGAACACCAGTAACATCTCTTATTCTATTAAGTTATCCATTGCTTTTCAACAACCAGTCACAGTGAAATGTTGTTATTCACTGCATTCTGTTCCTGCCTCACGTTTACCTCGGCGTCTGCATTACGAGATCTGTCAAAGATGCATTATTTCAAAGACGTATTCGGTGATAACAATAATGATTGTGATGATAGTAATGATAATGATAATGGCAGTAACGATAATGATAATTAAAATGATAATAATAATAATAATAATAATAATAATAATAATAATAATAATAATAATGATAATGATAATGATAACGATAAGTAAGATGATGATGATGATGATGATGATAATGATAATGATGACAATGTTCATGATAATGGTGATGAGGATAATGGTGATGAGGATAATGATAGTGATAGTAATGGTAATAATAGTAATGATAATATTAATGATAATGATAACAATAGTAATAATTATAACAATGATAATCATTATAATGAAAGTATGTATGGAGGTTAGAATGAAAACAGGCCTTCCATACATGTTTAGGCATTTATTTCCCTCAAAAAATTGAATAGCCTTTTTTGAATCTGCATTAATTTTTTTTTTTTTTTTTTTTTGTTCGTACCCTAAATCCCTTATTATTCATTACTCAGCACGGGACAAGTACATACGTGTCTGTAATTGCAACTGTTAACAATGTACCTTGTAGGTATACCACCTCTCCCCCCCACCCCCACCCCCCACCCCCACCCCCCTGTTTATTATTCTTATCTCTCTCCCTTGTTATCTTGCCCCTCTTCTCTCCTCTCCATCTACTTTCTTTCATTTCAGTCCATCTCTTTCTCCCTCTCATTTCTCTCTTTTCTCCTCACATTTTCACTTCCCTTTCCTCTATCTCGTTCTACCCCTTACTCTTTTCTTTATTACTTCTCTCCCCCTCTTCTATCTTTGTCTCTTTCATCTTCTCTTCTTTCTTCTTTCTCCCCTTCCATGCCTCCTCTTTCTTCTTTCTCCCCTTCCCTGCTTTTGCTCTCTCTCTCTCATTTCTTCCCTTTCTCTCTTCCTTCATCCTCTTCCCTTTCTTCCCTCCTTCTACTCTCTACTTTACCTTTGGTTCTTCTCTTTCCTCTCCCTTCCTCTTTCGTCTTCCTCTATCTCTCTGCACTCTCTTCTTTTCCTTCTACCTTCCTCTACAACTTCTCTTCCTTTCCTTTTTCTCTCCCTTCATCCTCCTTCCATATCTCGACATCCATATCTTTCACCTTATTCCCCTCTACCTCTCCTCTCCCTCCCCCCCCCCTTCTTCCTTTACCCTTTTCTCTCTCTTCCTGCCTTCACTTCTCTCCCCTCTCTCTAATTCCTCTTTTTTCCCCTTTCCTTTCTCCATCTCTCTTCACTTTCCTCTCTCCCTCTTCTGTCTTCCACCAGTAACAATAGTACTTCTTCATCTGCTTCCTCTACTTCCTCCTCCTTGATTGCTTTCCTCTTTCTTTCTTTCATCTCTTTCTCCTCCTTCTCCTTTACCTCCCCTAGTGGCAATAATACTTCCTCTTCCACATTTTCTCTCTTCCTTTCTTCACCTCTTTTCCCTTCCTCTATTTCCCCCTTCTTGATTTTTTCCCTTGCCCTCTTTCACCTGTTTCCCCTCCTCCTTTACCTCCCCTAGTGGCAATAATACTTCATTTTCCTCATTTTCTCTCTTCCTTCCTTCACCTCTTTCCCCTTCCTCTATTCCCCCCTTCTTGATTTTTTTCCCTTGCCTTCTTTCCACATTTTCTCTCTTCCTACCTTCACCTCTTTGCCCGTCCTCTATTTCCCCCTTCTTGATTTTTTCCCTCGCCTTCTTTCACCTGTTTCCCCTCCTCCTTTACCTCTCCAACACCTGCCCTCCTCCCCCCTCCCCCCTCCCTCCCCCAGTGGCAATAGAAGCCGCAGGACTCGCCCATTGTTGGTGAAGACGCCCGCTTCTGCATTTCGCAATTGCTAATAAATACATCCATCCGGGTCTCGCTGTAGCACTGCCCTCGTCCGAATGCGTTCGAATTATTTCAGAATCCGGAACGCGCGTCCGAAAGCGGTTATCGTTCGGGTCCCGAGCCTTTATTATTATAACCAGGATTATTCGGGCTTGCTGTGCCATGCGAGGCCGAGGAGAGGACGCCCCTCCTTGCTGCCGTGGGATGTGTGGGGAGGAAGGGCCCGCGTGTGCTTTGCATCTCCCTGTCTTTTCTGAATACGCCTTTTTCGTTTTAGTTATTTGTGCGTACAGTGTGTGGGTATATGTATGTATATAAAACGTGTGTGTGTGTGTGTGTGTGTGTGTGTGTGTGTGTGTGTGTGTGTGTGTGTGTGTGTGTGTGTGTGTGTGTGTGTGTGTGTGTGTGTGTGTGTGTGTGTGTGTGTGTGTGTGTGTGTGTGTGTGTGTGTGTGTGTGTGTGTGTGTGTGTGTGTGTGTGTTAGTGTGTGTGTGTTTACTTCAAAGTATATCTTCCACCTTTGCCTGTTCCCTGATACACGTTGCTCTTAGGCTAATTCCAGCATCAACCTTTCCATTTATGTCTGGCCTTGATTAGTTTCCTCTCCAGTAATTTGGTTGTAGTCCATGTTTCTGATCTATAAGTCAACACTGCAAGGACGAATAAGTTAAAGACTTTTCTTTTATATATGTATACATATACATATAGAGATTATCTATCTATCTGTATGTGTCTGGTGTGTATTATATATAAATACATATACATATATATATGCATACAAAAAAAAATATATATATTTATTTATTTATATATATGTATATATATATATATATATATATATATATATATATACACATATCAGCAAAACTTTGGAATTTGAATGAACGCAGTTATCTCAACAAAATGTGACATTATTTGTTGTGCTGAAAATCTGGTTCCAGACATGAGGCACACCTCAGAGTTGCTTTTACCTAATTTTAATAAACCCTTGTTTCTACGTAGGAGTTTTTTGCCTCGAGCCGAAGGACTGTGTTTATTTTCAAAGATTAGTTTTAATGCTAGTTGTTTTACGGTGTATAAATGCGGTTGCCATGAATACATGCTTGTGAGAATGTTTTTTTTGTTTTTAGTCTTTACAGATGTCCCAATTCCTATGACAGTACTCATAATTGTTTACTGACATGCAAGTGAATGATAGGAAATCGTGCTTCATTTTTATGGGTGATTTTAGTGCTCATCACCGAGACTGGCTGAATTCTATGTCCCCAACTGACCGACATGGCGTCTGCTTAAGATTTCTCAGATGTTGTTGGATGTGAGCAGTTAGTCCGTGGGACAACTCACAGGAGTGGTGATCTTTTGGATATTTTATAACTGATGTGGGAGGGATACATAATGTAGAGATCATTTGAGCCAATTCCTTCTTCTGACCACCGTAGTCTAACTTGTGAGATCCAGCTAGACTTGCCAATACCAGATTTCATCCTAACTAGGCAAGTCTTCTTAAAATCTAGAATTGATTGGGTTGGTGTCTACTATGCTCTTAATAGCATTGTTTAGCGAGACGTTTACAATGCTCCTTGTCCTGTTAATGCTCAGAATTTATTATTGTTGGACATCATAATGAGGTTTTGTATCCAGCAAAACTCTTAAATCTCGTTCACATAATAAAACATAGTTTAATGAACGATGTCACCAGGTACATAGGGACAAACATACTGCTTACAATCTCTGGTCTGCTAATCACACTTGTCTTTGTTGGGAGGCTAAATCTGCATATAATGCTCATTTGAAAGAAGTTCTCTCAGAAGCAACACAGACTCATAAATGCTGGTCAATGCTTAAAGTATCTCTGTTTGGTGTTGAGTCCTCCATTCCTCCTTTAATGAAGCCTGATGGTAGTGTTACTTATAGTCTAATTGAGAAAGGTACCTTGCTAGAAGAATGTTTCAATTTAAACAAAGTTTAGAAGACATTGAACTTCCTCTTCCATGTCACCCATTACCATCTTTTAGTTAATTTGCCGTCAGGTCCTCTGAAATCGAAAATCTGTTTTCAGAATTAGACGACTATGGTGAAGTAGACCCTAATGACTTATTTCCTTTGATTTAAAAAGACTAAATGGTTAATTAGCCCCTAAATTAGCTGTGATCATTCGTCTTTTAGTTCTTAACATTACCGGTAATGTTACCTCTATTCCCAAGGGTCCACTGTAGTCTTCACCTACTGACTATAGGCCAATTTCAATTACACCAATTTTATCCAAAGTTTTTGAACATTTGCTGGCCAAACGTCTTTCTGTATATTTGGGACCGATTCTTCCAGAGACTCAGTTTGGTGTTAGAAGCGGACTCGGCTGCAATGATGCTTTGCTCATATTGTCGCATGAAATACAGTCTGCTTTAGATAAGGGTCATGAATCAAGGCTTGTCTCTCAAGGGTTTGATTTTTTAAGTTGCAGTCTGTTGGTGTTGGTGGCAAAGTTTTATATATTTTAACTAAATTTTTGACAGGTAGACAAAAGCATGTTGATATTGATGGTAGTTTTAGCTCGTATTCCCGTGTGTTTTCTGAAGTTCTCAGGGTAGTGTTCTTGGCCCTTTCCTTTTCATTCTATATACAAGCGAGATGTGGTTCGACATTACTAATAAAACGGTGGCATATGCTGGTGATACTTCTCTCTATGCTGACATTCCTCCTCCGGCAACCAGGGAAATATTTAATCCTACCGAGTCCATGGAAATGATTGTGAGTCGGTCTAGAATGCAGTTGCCTCATCAACCAAGTTTGTTGATTAATGGACTCTGAATCCCTTCAGTGGATAATCTAAAGCTCTTAGGTGTAACGATCGATTCAAAGCTTACATTTGAATTGCAGATTAGGAAGTTTCATCTTAATTGGTCATCATCCGCAGGTGCAAGATTTATAAAGGTGACAAGATGACTCGTAGACGTTTCTTTTCTTTTATTCTAATTTTGAGTATTGTTCTCCTGTGTGGTTATCTGCTGCAGAGTCACACTTGAGCTGCTTATTCGTTCTTTTAATTCCATTAAAATTCTCCTGTCTGACTTAGATTTGGACATTGGTCTTTGTAAGGACATTGGGTTCTTTCCGTTAGATACAAGATGGTTACTAATAATTCACATCCCCTCTATAAGTTTTTACCTGATTTTTATCAACATACAAGAGTTACTAGAAGTTCTGTAACTCTTAATTCAGTGACACACACACACACACACACACACACACACACACACACACACACACACACACACACACACACACACATATATATATATATATATATATATATATATATATGTATATATACATTGATATATATATATATATATATATATATATATATATATATGTATATATACATTGATATATATATATATATATATATATATATATATATATGCTAACCATACATAACACATTCGTATACGAGTACCTAGGATCATCCTGGCTCATATCGGATGATCCTAGTTCTCAAGGCTGAAACCTGTACAAAAGCAATTGATTCTTTGGCTCGGAACGAAATGCTTTTGTACCTTCTGAACAAAG
>NC_061843.1:4544222-4546722 GCF_019202785.1 Penaeus chinensis | reverse complement strand
AGGAGGAGGAAGAGGCAGAGGAGGAGAAGATGGAGGAAGAGGAAGAGGAGGAGTAGGAGGAGGAAGAGGAAGAGGAGAAGGAGGAGGAGGAAGAGGAAGAGGAAGAGGAGGAGAAGGATGAGGAAGAGTAGGAGAAGGAGGGGAAGGAAGAGGAGGAAAAGGAGGAGGAAGAGGAAGAGCGAGAGGAGGAAGAGGAAGAGCGAGAGGAGGAAGAGGAGGCGAAGGAGGAGGAAAAGGAGGAGGAAGAGGAGGAGAAGGAGGAGGAAAGAGGAGCGGTTGCAAGATTTCGCGACATCTCAAAATAGAAAAAGGAAATTATTCATATGTTCTAAATAAGAAAAGAAATTTGCCAATGGATAAATCACCGGTAGGGGTGCTTCTGCTTACACGTGAAATTATACCATAACTCAAATAAGAACAAAAGAGCATCGGACTAAAAGCTGGAATTCGGACTATTAAGATTCAGATTGTTAGTGAACCTCGTAATAATTGATTAAAAGGAATGGAAACGGAAACGAGGCTATTAACTTTATGGGATAATTTAGATCATTGTGTTCTTTGTAATAGTAATGATCATGATGATGATGATAATGATAATGATAATTATAATAATACTGCAGATGATAAGGATAACATGAATGATAATAGTAATAGTAATGATAATGATAGTAATTATAATAATAATGAAAAAAAATATGAAAAATGATGATGGTAATCTTGATAACAAGGATGTTTAAATCAATGAAGATGATAATGATTATAATGATTATAATAATGATGATGATGAAAATGATGATGATAATGATGATGATGATGGTGATGATTATAATTATGATGGTGATGATGATGACGATGATGATGATGATAAAAGTATTATAACTGATGGTACACATATCTACATAAAACAATACTCGTTTATAAACTTGACCAAAATGATTACACTATACCTAACATCAAAAGCACTGCAATCTGGAAAAAAAAGTAAAATTGATTTTGAAATGTTTTCAACAATTATTTTTAAACAATTATTTTTGCTACTAATATTCTCACATCAAACATGACAATCCATCACAAACACAAACATGATTATCTATCGTAAAAAATATTGATATTAATAGCAGGGAATGTACGCTACAGAATTCTGATGATGGAGAACATAAACATCACAATGATGGTAATGATAATAATGATAATGATAATAAGAATAAGGGTAAGGAATGGTAATTAATAATGATGATAATAGTGAAAATTATACTACTACTAATAATAGTAATAATAATGATAATAATAACAATAATAAAAATAATAATAATAATAATAATAAAATAATGATAATATTGATAATAATTATGATGATAATAATATCTATGATAATGAGAATTTAATATAATGATAACTAACAATATAATCATAATGATGAAAATGATAATGGTAATAAAAACGATGGTATGGATGAGAATGATAATATGGATGATGATAATAATGAAAATGAAAATGATAATAATAATAACAACAGTAATAATAAAAACGATAATGATAATATTAATTATAATAAAGATAATAGTAATAATTGATAACAATAGGTCTAATAATAATATATATATATATATATATATATATGTGTGTGTGTGTGTGTGTGTGTGTGTGTGTGCGTGTGTGTGCGTGTGTGTGTGTGTGTGTGTGCGTGTATGTGTGTCTATGTAGAATTCACTTTCCCATTACTCTTACCAATATGTCAGGAAAATTTTCTAAAATATGAAGTGTACATTTTTTTTATTCTAAATCTTCCTACGACACGACCTTAAAACTTAATTAACGTTATTCCAAAAAAATATTTCTTGCCATCACCTCCTGGGGTTTTGAGTTTGATGGAAACCCCAATAAAAAATAAATTTGACTTACCTCATTTTAATGTGAATAGCATGACTTAACAATCCTAATAAGGCTAGTGGCGTGGCTTGAATTTATTCCTGGTGTGTGTGTGTATCGAAAGACATAGAAATGGTTTTAACTAATTCTGTTTATTCTATAATCATATAAAGATAAACAGCATATCCTATCAAAGCAAATCACTAAGCAATAAACATTACCAGGAATATTCTTTTCTATCAACGTAATTAATTTCTAAGGTTAACTCTTAACACCATCCCTTCTACTCATTCATTATAAATCAGTTGTAATCATGAGACAGGATGAATACACACCCACTTCCGGGTATTTTTTTTCCGTTGTCACAAAAACATGTAATCAAGCCTTCCCTTCTAACTTTCATGATTTTACTTTCGTACAGTTGACTTTGATCTATAGTTCCATTCCCAATTCATTCCTTGATGCAGTCGGAATCGTCTTCTTCGACTAATTCGTATCTACGCCTTAAAAGAAAAAGGAAAGAAGAGAGAGAGAGAGAGAGAGATTGAGAGAGAGAGAGAGAGAGAGAGAGAGAGAGAGAGAGAGAGAGAGAGAGAGAGAGGGGGGGGGGGGGGGGGGGGAGAGAGAGAGA
>NC_061843.1:4529222-4531722 GCF_019202785.1 Penaeus chinensis | reverse complement strand
TAATTTTATCACTATGACTATGAATATCATTATCATTATTACCATTACTGTTATTATCATCACCATCATCATAATCAATACTCCTATTATCACCATTATCATCACTACCATTACCAACAGTACCATGAACCAATACGAAATCAAATAAGCCTAAGAACTGTGACAAATTTACATTTACCTTTCGACTCTCAATGCCTTCGGCTCCGGAGTTACAAAATGTCAGAGGCAGAATCTGATTTCAGTCACAATTAATTCACGATAACCTTTTCCGATTTCGCGAGGGGGCAGGAGGAGGGGTGGGGAGTAGGGGGGGGGGGGGGAGAGGAGAAGAGGAGAGATGATAAGGAAGAAGGACTTCTCGAAATATATATCTGATTTTCATATTTTAAGAGCTTATCACAAGATTTTTTTTTTCCCAGCGGGTAGAGACGCGACGATGTGAATCTTCGTGGATTTCTTTCTTAAATTCAAAAGGTGAGAATATTGGTTAGGATTTGATCTTTCGCCTTTTAATATATTAAGGAATCCGATAGCTCGTGGAAAAGTTACGATTCACGGGAATTGTTTTTTCAGGCATGTAAATAATTTTGTATAGTGAAACTTGGCTGAAAAACATGGAGGTTTTACGTAAAATTATATATCACTTAAAGAATATAAATGAAAGCAGTTGAAAATAATAGATATATAGAAGACTTACAGTATATTTGTCTGTATTTCTATCTTTCTACACACATTGTATGCACACGTACATACATACATGCATATGTATATGCTTACACACATACACACACACACACACACACACACACACACACACACACACACACACACACACACACACACACACACACACACACACACACACACACACACACACACACACACACATATATATATATATATATATATATATATATATATATATATACATATACATGTACATACACATATGTATAAGTATGTATATATACATATACATACATATATGTATATGTATATATATGTATGTATATATGTATATACATGAATGTATACATTTAAATATGTATATTTATCATATACATTCACAGATAGATAGATAGGGAGAAAGTGAGAGGATAGAGAGAGAGAGAGATAGGTAGATAGATAAATATAAGTACAAAGAGAGAGAGAAAGATAGATAGATAGATAGATAGATAGATAGAGAGAGAGAGAGAGAGAGAGAGAGAGAGAGAGAGAGAGAGAGAGAGAGAGATTTGATTTGATTTGATAACATTTATTTACAGAACAGTGTAGAGAGAGAGAGAGAGCGAGAGAGAGAGAGAGAGAGAGAGAGAGAGAGAGAGAGAGAGAGAGAGAGAGAGAGAGAGAGAGAGAGAGAGAGAGAGTTAAAGAGAGAGAGAGAGAGAGACAGAGACAGATTTGAGTATATGCGTATATAGATTACCCACTGTTTGAAAGACATTAATACCTTCATACTCAGGAAAAGATGAGAAACACATATATCTTAATTCAAGCCTTACATTACATATCACTAGGTCCAGTTGTGCAAGTTTCTCCAGTTATACAGAGAGAATCCAATATCAAATGTTTTGCGATTTAAAATTTATCGAGAATATTGGAGTCTTTTCAAAATAAAAATCTGAAACGCACGGTACATGTCACAACGAATATCTTTACAAGCAGTTGACTTTTATTTATTTATTTTTTTCTCTTAAATTAATTTCTTCGTTTAGGCAGAGAGAAAAAAAGAAGAAAAAAAGAAGAAATTCATGAAAATAATAGAAATATAATGTATCTTTCTTATTTTCCAAGATATTTATACAACGCATTTAAATATCGCATTTTGAAAAAAAAGACGAAATTAAATTAAAGAGATGCTGATGTTTCTTTTCATTCTTTTCATATAGAAACCTAGTTATTTCGTTCGTTCGTATTTCTGAACACAAACAAAAAAAAACAACCTGTGAGGGATATCTATTACCTTTCTGTCTGGCACACACGTCCCCTTTGCCACCCTGCCACCCTGCCACCCTGCCACCGCCCGGCCCACTGTCAGAAAATATTAGTTCCATTGTAATTTATTACCTCCTGGCCGTGTGACGTCACGGGAGTGGGGGTGTATCTGTGTGTGTGTAGTGGGATGTGTATTTGTGTGTGTTGGAGGGGGGGGGGGGGGTATTGCACGTGTGTATTTGTGTGTATTCGGGGGGGGGGGAGGGTATATTGCATGTGTGCATTTGTGTGTGTATGTGTGTGTGTGTGTATGTGTGTACACATGCGTGTAAGTATGGACGTGTGTGTGTGTGTGTGTACGTTGGGGTGGGGAGGTATTATATGTGTGTGTGTGTGCGTGCGTGCCATTTGTGTGAATGCGTGTGAGCGCGTATATGTACGTATATCATCCACGTACGTGTGTGTTTATCCCCCACGGATCAAAAGCACGGACATGAGAGAGATAGGAGGCAAGGGAGGGCAGAGAGAGAAGAGTTAGGGGGGGGGGGGACGTGATTCGGAAGGT
>NC_061843.1:4486722-4489222 GCF_019202785.1 Penaeus chinensis | reverse complement strand
ATGTGTTTCGGCATTTCCAGGAGAGAGGCATCCACATTCAATCAGATGTGTGGTTCTAAGGAAAGTGAGTATCACACGTATAATAATATTCTCAATACATGTGCTGTATGATACCTGATACCTTGATAAAATATTTTTCATTTTGATGACGTGGGCAATTCATCTACATTTATTTGCCATTTATTCAGTCGTTGATTCCTTGATATATTCATATTTTGACACAAAGTCTTTATATGTTATCTTGATATGTTTTGAAATAATCTAGTGACGAGTATTTTCTTTCCGTCAGATCCAAACAATGTTTTAATAAAAATAAATTATCCTATATTATCATCTTTTTGTAACATCAACTGATTACAAATCTTTAGTAGGGCTGTAGTGAATAAACGGATGCCTCATCACTGTGTGAATATACGTGTTTGTGGAGGAACTGAAGTTGTTAATCATTGACTTTTACTTTCGTTACAGCAATATTTGTAGAAAAGAAAAAACAATACTGGAGGCAACCATACTTATAATATAACCATCCTACCATTATTCAAAACCTTATCTAATCTCCACGAGTTTATGTGAAGTCCCGGTTTCCTCCGTGACACTTTTCATTCCCTCCTGGCATGATCCAATAGCTGTTGGGAAGTTCTTTCATTAGCCGTTTCACAAACATTGACAATAGTCGCCCAAACATTTTTTTATCGGGTTTGAGCCTTGCTTGGCCGCGGAAGGACCTCCGTGTGGTTTTGGTCATGGAATCACTTTGTAACTAGAAATGTGTATAAGGCAGTTATCAAGCGCGGATTGGACTGTTCTTAGGAAGGGCCAAAGTATAGCAGCGTACTGATGGGAGGAATATTTCCTATAATAATTCAATATATTTGTCTAAAGTGAATCTCCCCTCTCTTTCGACGAGCTCACCAGCACCATGCAGGGAGGTCTACTCCCACAGGTTGCGTGACTACCATTATACATAAACATTTATATTCATATATATATATATATATATATATATATATATGTATATATATGTGTGTGTGTGTGTGTGTGTGTGTGTGTGTGTGTGTGTGTGTGTGTGCGCGCGCGTGTGTGTGTGTTTACATATATATGTGTATACATGTATACACAGACACACACACACACACACACACACACACACACACACACACACACACACATCTATATATATATATATATATATATATATATATATATATATATATATATACATATATACATATATACACACACATATATATATATGTACACACACACAGACACACACACACACACACACACACACACACACAGATAAATTTTTATATATATATATATATATATATATATATATATATATATATATATATATATAAATGAAATAATTATTTGATGAAGAAATTGAAAGGGGGTTAATGATATTAATACCTGTTATCTCTCAATCAGCAATGGAGCTTCCCGTGTGCTCTCCACATACTACCGGGCGAACAAGAGGCGACGTTGGCAATGTCGTTTGTCCAGCCTCTCTCTGATGACGTTCCTTGATAACTTCCATCTGCTTTTAATAGTTTTCTTCATCGTGTTGCTTATGGCCGGGAGCTGTGAGTCTTTATATGAATTTTAGCTGTATTGGCGTAGAGGCTTCGAGACAGAGTGCAAGAATATGCAAGAATAGTTACGAAATTTATATTATATTATACTTCAGGCTTGCTTATATAATGTCCATAACATTAAAGTGTTTAATGCCGTTGTGTTTTATATTGGTATTCATATATTTATTATCATTACTGTTTCCACCATCATTACTTTCCTTTATCATCATTATTTGATTAATGTTGCTCGTGCTGTTCTTGTAATTATCATTTTTATCCTTAGATCCATATTAGTATTATCGTTTTAAATACTTTCTTTATTTTCTTCATCATTTATGTTATTGTTATTATTGTATTAGTTATGTTTATTATAATGAATTAAGTTTCATTATCATTATCATTATCACTATTATCCTTATTATTATTATCATTATTATTATTGTTATTACTATCACTGTTGATATTGATATTGCTATCATTGATATTATTATTATCATTCTCATTATTTCATTATTATAATTGTTATTGCTAGTACTATCTTTATCATCATCACCATCACCATCACCATCACTATCACCACCATCATCATCATCATCACCATCACCATCACCATCACCATCACCAACACCATCACCATCATCATCACCAACACCATCACCATCATCACCATTGCCATCACCATCACCAACACCAACACCATCACCATCACCATCATCATCATTGACATCATCACCATCGCCATCACCATCATCATCATTGACATCATCATCATTGCCATCATCATCACCATCACCATCACCATCACCAACACCATCACCATCATCATCACCAACACCATCACCATCATCATCATTGCCATCACCATCACCAACACCAACACCATCACCATCACCATCATCAACACCATCACCATCATCATC
>NC_061843.1:4474222-4481722 GCF_019202785.1 Penaeus chinensis | reverse complement strand
CGTGTTGGCGGATATAAATACATACACTCACACATATATACATACACGCAAGTATATATGTATATTCTTGTATAATTTTTCACATCTACATACATATATCCATATATCTATATATCTCAATGTATTTACCTCTCTATCCATCTATCTATATCACACACATCATCAATTTTCCGATGTCTCTTCTCCTTCTCACTTTTTCTTCTTCTCGACTCAGAAGGAAAAGGGAAAGAAAGGGAATTCAATCACGGAGCCGCCCTTTGCCTTCAGTCTTACAGAGGTGATTCATTGCTGTGTTAAATCCTTTGACTTGGCTGTTCATTTCTTTCGTTATCTTTTTTCTTTCAGGCATCAAGAAAATGTGTCTTTGTGCCCATGTTCAGAATTGTGCAGCTTTCTTGTCTTGAGAAAAGGTGGTGTATTATATATGTACGGATGGTATTGATATATGATGATAATAATAATGGTGATAACAGTAATAGTAACAATATTAATCTCTCTCTCCTCTCTCTAACTTTCCAATTGATATCAATTATACCTTCGTCTCCAGGTGATGAAAAAAATGAGGGTGTGGATAAAGTGTACGGAATGAAAAGGATATTGATTTATTCAGTCTTTATTATATAAATAAAATTATTGGATATATTATAACACCTACAGCAGAAGGGTATAATTCTTGTAATTCTGTAGAAAATTAATAGATGATTAAATAAACTGATACATACAGGAGTAATTAAATAGGAAAAGGTTTTATTTGCATGTGTTTTAAGTAATAAATCTGTTTGATGGTCATATAGCTTCTCTGAGTATTAACATTATTCTTTTAAAATTTAACTTTCGCATTTATCATTATTATTATTATTATTATTGTAATTGTAATAATTATTGTATTATTACCATACTTATCATTATTTTTCTCATTACTTTCTGTGGGGCGTGGATGTTATTTATTCAGGTCTCTTCACTTTCTTACTTATTACCATTATTATTCTATTATTATCACTATTTCTTTCTAGTCACACAAATTCACAGTAACCCACACAGGCACTGAATCTTAAACTACTTTGCATACCATGACTTCCTGTCACTTTAGGCTGTCTTAAAGAATAAGTGATCTTGAAAACGGGCACGTCCTTAAGCTTACTAGATTAACGTAATAACGAAATCTAAATAAAATTATATGCTAGGTCACTCGCAAAGAAAGGCGTCTTGAAAATGATTTACCAATGCCGAATATGTAGGATATTGACAATGAATACTTTTGACACACTGTACATATACCTATCCTTTTCTATACACTGAGTTCTCTCTATACACTGGGCTCTATATATATATGCCCTGAGTTTTATAGACTGTGTACTCTGAACTTTATATATAGGCTGAGTTTTATGTGTCTATTGAGCCTTTTGTGAAAGCTGGATGATTCTCTACAGCACTCTAGCTATTATGCGTATTTCTAGTGATTATGCGTATTTTTCTTAAATATCCATTTTCAACTTAGATCCGGTGGTTTATTCTCTCTCTCTCTCTCTCTCTCTCTCTCTCTCTCTCTCTCTCTCTCTCTCTCTCTCTCTCTCTCTCTCTCTCTCTCCCTCGCTCTCTCTCTCTCTCTCTCTCTCTCTCTCTCTCTCTCTCTCTCTCTCTCTCTCTCTCTCTCTCTCTCTCTTTCTCTCTCTCTTTCTCTCATTCTTTTTCTCTCTCTCTCTTGCTCTCTCTCTCTCTCTCCCTCCCTCCTTTGCGTGGATATCTATACTCAAATTAATTTCCCTCTCTACTTTACACTACCATGATTTAAAAACTAATCATCCATCTCTTTTTCTTATTATGTTAACTAGTAACTGATTTTGTACAAGAACAATATTGATTTCTGTATCTATATTTGCCTATCTACTTTTCTATATTTGCCTATCTATACATCCTTATCATTATTCTTAGAGGGCGTGGGTGTTAATTATTCAGGTCTCTTCTCATTAATTACCATTATTATTTTTTTTCTTTTTTTTTAAAGGAGGGCGGTTCTTTTATTTAAGTTTAGCCCAACGAATCTACAGTTACCCACATAAAAAAAAAAAAAAATTGTTTTAATTATTCAAGAAGCGCCGAATATGAAGGATATTTGCAATAAAATACTTTTTTTCATGAAGTTTAGCTGCTTCATCTACTCTGAGCTTTACATATAGGCTGATTTTTTAGTGTGTAGATTGAGCTTTATGTAAAAGCTGGATGATTCTCTGCAACACTCCAGTTATTATGTGTACTTCAGTATTATTCTTAAAAAATCCATTTTCATTTCTCTCTATGTTTCTCTGTTTCTCTAGATCTCTCTCGCGTGAATTATATCTGAGTCGAATTTATTTCCCCCTATTTTGTGCCATCAAAATATTAATATTATTTCCAGCCATCTCTTTTAAGAGATGGCTGAAAATATAATAATATAATATGTTATTATATTATATATTAACTGATTTTGTACCAGAACATCATTGCCGGTATTGCACACCATGTATAAAGGAAGATCTATTTAAGACTATTATAAGGATAAAACATAAAACATGGAATCCTGATCCTCTTGAAGTAAGTCTATCAGCGTGTTGCGAATATACTGGCATTAATACGTACACATACACACACATATATATACACCTATGTGTGTATATATATACATGTGTATCTGTATGTATATATATACATATATATAATTTCTATATCTATATTCATACATCTATCTATCTATCTATTTACCTCTCTATCCATCTATCTATGTCACACATCACGATCAATCTCGAGATGTCTTTTTCCCTTTCTTCTTTTTCTTCTTCTCGAACAGCGGAAGAAGAGAAAGGGAGTTTAATCAAGGAGCCGCTCTTTGCCTTCAGTATTACATTGGTTATTCAATGTTATGTTAAATCCTTTGACTTAGCTGTTCAATTGTCTAGATATATATTTGTTTTCTTTCTTTCTTTCTTTTTTTTTTTTTCAGGTGTCAAGGAAATGTGTAGTCGTGTCCATGTTTAGAATAGGGCGGATTTCTTGTCTTGAGAAAAGGTGGCGTGAGGAGTATATTGTATATGCATGATATAATAATAATAATGATAATGGTGACAGTAGTAATAACAATAATCTTTCTCTTTTTATCTCTATCTCCTGTGTCTATCTTTCTCTTTCTATCTCTATCTCCTTCTGTCTCTAACTTTCTCTTTCTATCTCTATATCCTTCTGTCTCTATCTTTCTTATTCTATCTCTATCTCCTTCTGTCTCCATCTTTCTCTTTATCTACCTTACTCTTTCTCTCCACTTTTCCAATTTACCTCAATTATACCATCGTCTAAAGAAATGAAAATATTTATTTAATCTTTGTTTATATTATAACCAACACATTTTTCATAATATAACACCTACAGCAGAAGGGGATATAAAATGAATAGATAATTAAATAAAATGATAAGAAAGGAATTAAAGCGGATAGGGTTTTATATGGAGATGTTATGATTGATAAACCTATGTTAGGGTCATGAAGCGAGAATTAATATGATTATTCCCTTAAAATTTAACTTTCTTCTCCTTCTTCTTCTTTTTCTTCTTCTTCTTCTTCTTCTTATTATTATTATTATTATTATTATTATTATTATTATTATTATTATTATTATTATTATTATTATTATCATTATCATTATTTTGTCATTACCATCACTATTTTTAGGGGGCGCGGATGTTATTTATTCAGGTCTGTTTCACTTTCTCATTTATTACCATTTATTATCTTTTTTATAGAGAGTGGCGTGTCTTTCGTTTAACTAACGAATCTCAATCTCCTTTGCGCACCATAACTTCATTTCACTTGATCTTGAAAACATGTTAAAGTTATTTGATTAACGAAATTACGAAATACAAATAATGATATGCAAGGTCCCTTTCGCACTGAAGGACATCTTGAAAATAATATTTAACGATTGCTGAATTTACATAATGAGCTTTCTATAAATTCTGTGCTCTCTATTTACACGGAGATCTATCTATAAACTGAGTTTTATAGACTGCATACACTGAATTTTATGTGTACATTAACCTTTATGTAAAAGTTGGATGATTCTCTGCAACACTCTATCTTGCGTGCATCGGTATTTTTCTTAAAATATCCAATTTCAACTTAAATCCGTTGGTTTATTTGCTTTCTCTCTCCAGTGGATTATATTTATACTCGAATTAATTTCCCTCTCTATGATTATAAAATGCTAACCATCCATCTCTTTTGTGAGTTTGTTATTATGTTAGTTATTAATGTTAAGAACATTAGTGTGGTTTTGAAACTACTAATCATTTTGTGCACAATACGCGTGTCACTATTACACACCATGTATAAAGGAAGATACATTTAAGACTATTATAGGAATAAAACCTTAAACATGTAATCCTAATCCTCTCAACATAAGTCTATCACACATATATACATGCATGTATACATATGTGCGCCCACACACACACACACACACACACACACACACACACACACACACACACACACACACATATATATATGCATATATAATTTTTATATCTACATACATACATATCTATCTATATTCGTGTATCTATTATTTACTTCTCTATCCATCTATCTATCTCGCGATGTCTCTTCCTCTTTCTTCTTTTTCTTCTTCTCGACTCAGAAGGAAAAGGGAAAGAAAGGGAGTTTAATCACGGAGCCGCCCTTTGCCTTCAGTTTTACAGAGGTGATGCATTGCTGTGTTAAATCCTTTGACTTGGCTGTTCATTTATTTTTTTCAAGGTCATGTGTATTCGTGTCCATGTCTACAACTGTGCAGATTTCTTTTCTTGAGAAAAGGGGATGTATTGTATATGTATGTGTCCGAGTGGTGTTGATATGATAATGATAATAATGATAATAATAATGATTGTAGTAATAATAATAACAACAACAACGATAATAATAATAATGATAATAATAATAATAATGATAATAGTAATAATAATAATATTATTATTATTATTATTAATATAGAAATGCTAATAGCTATAACAATCACGGATAATAATATCATACAATATGTTAGCAATAGTCAATATTATAATAATCAGAGCAATATCAACGACATTTAAAGTAATATTAGCAACCACACTAATATCAATGATAGTAATTATCACAATCATTATTATCATCATAATCATAATGATTATTAGCATTGCCATCATAATTAACACCATCATAATCATTATAATAATTATATATCAGGGACAATTGCAACGAATCATTGCAATTCAAAGTAACACAGACACATTGTCAGATTCTTATGATAATTTATTTGCAATATAAAAAATAAAAAGCTATACCATCAGAAAAAATAAATAATAATAATATTCATGATAATTATATTGATAGAACAAGAAAAAAAAAATTATAAACAGTGATTATAATAATTATGAAAAATATAATAAAGAATAATTATAGAAATGTTAATAATATTGATGATGATAATGATAATGATGATTATGAGGAAGAGGAAGAGAATGAAGATTGTGAGGAAGATGATAAAGATAATAAAGATATGTCATCTCTCTTATCTCATATTCTAATTCCACAACGCCCCATTAACACTTCCTCTTTATTCCTCTTTACAACCCTTAACAACCCTTAACGACCCTTAAACATCCCTCTCCCCCCCCCACCCCCTTCCTTTCTCCGACCCCCCCTCCCTCCCCTTCTGCCGGTTTCAGCTACGATCGCGTCCGCCAGGTAAGGTATATAAGGCGGTGTTCGGAGCGAGCCTCTCTCACGTGCGTCAGGCCATTGAAGGTGTCCTCGTAGATCTCCATCGATCTCAACCCATCTTCGCTCCTGATTCGATTTCTTTGTTCCTCGAGAAGATTGGCTGCTTTCGAGAAGGGTGAGTGGGGAAGGGTGGGTGAGTGGAAGGGTGGGATGGGTGAGTTGGTGCGGTGGGAGGGTTGGGCTGGCGGGTGGGTGGGAAGGGTGGGCTGGTGGGTGGGTGGGTGGGTTGGAAAAGAAGGGAGGTTTACAGTAAGCTCGAGAGGGAGGCGAAAAAAATCGGTTTGGTGTGATTTGGTCGTTAGTTTATATTCATGATTAGATATAATACGGGCGACTGTTTTATTCTGTCATAAGAGATATTGGGTTTGATTTATGCGGTTGCTGTGTCGTTAAATATGTAAATAATGCGATAATAATAATAATAATAATTACCATTATTTTGTTGGTTTGCTCTGAAAATTTTTGTTGGATTATTCTTACCGTATTACTGATGAAAATTAAGAATTATTCAGATTAGGGAGAGTCAGGACAGTGTAGAAAACAGTAGGTAGATTCAGTAGCTTTACTGTTTTAGAAAAAAATAAAAAATAAAAAAAAATGTCAGGTCGAATTATTGTATTTGAAAACAAAGGCTTGGTTGATGTGGCTGTTGCAATGTGATTAAAAAAAAAAAAAAAAAATTGTGTGTTTAAAACAATACAGGAAATTGAGGTTATGGTTGGCTCAGTTGTATTAGAAAAAGAAAAAGAATCAGATGAAACAGCCATTGAATCACAGAGAGTACTAGATTAATTATGAATTGTCAACAACGTAATACAGATACTCGGAGATAAGGCTTTACTGTTGGACAAAAAAAAAATAATAATAATAAATAAATAAATAAATAATAATAATAATAATAATAATAATATATATCCAACAAAGATACTAATAATAACAACAACAATGATAATGATAATATTCATAATAACAACAGCAATCATTATCACCAACACCATAACTATGATAATAAAACATCTTAGAAGGCTCACATTACTCACTAATCTCCACCTCGCTTCCAGAGCAGCAAGACACACACTCAGGCGTCAGCTGGCGTGTTAAGATCCCAAAAGTCTCGCCAGGGTCATGTCGTACACACATACTACTGCGATAAATAATTAGTTAATTAGAGGAGGAGGGGCATATGTTTAAAGGAAAATAAGAAAAAAAAAGGAGATGGAAGATTGCTAGATGTTTGGGGGCTGGTACTGTGTTTAAACTGGAAGGTAATTAATGATAGGAAATTATATGTAAATGTGGTGCTGAAAATAGATTGGTGGATGTTTTTATCCATGTCTTTCGTTAGGGCAATTAACATAAGTAAATGATGATTACTATGATTAAGTAATTGTTATTACTGATATGAACCAACAAGGTTAATTATTACGTTACTGTTTATTTTCCTTAGATAGCTTTATAGCAATATATAATATATAATATAAAAAATTGTTCTACTACGTAATGTATTTATTAGGAAATAGTTCATAGGAAAAATAATATTTTTTTTTACATCAACGAACTGTTTTAATATGACTTAAGACCTGTAGGTGATAGTCATCATAAAATTTATAATAATGATGAGGAGGAGGAAAATAGGAGTAATAAAAATAATCCTAATGCTACCAAGACTAAGTGATAATAATAGATGATAATAACAATAAGTGTTAAAATATTA
>NC_061843.1:4416722-4419222 GCF_019202785.1 Penaeus chinensis | reverse complement strand
TTTTTTCTTTTCTTTTCTTTTTTTTTTTCCTTTTTTTTTTTTGTTTTGTTTAAGAAAGTGGAGGGAAGGTAGAGAGAAAAGGTTGGCAGGAACAAGGATAAAAAAAAGTAAGAAGGAGAGAGGAATAAAAGTGAAGAGGAAAGTGCAGGGGAGAGAGTTAGAAAAAAAACGAGATAGGAGCGGACGGAGAGAGAAGAAGGAAGGGGAAAAAAAGGGAATTAAAGAATAAACAAAATTCCCTATAGCTCCGTTGTCCCCCCCCACCCCCCCGTCCCTCTCCCGTTGAAAAGAAACGAAGGAGAGGAAGAGCAGGGGGGAGGGGGGGAGGGGGGGAGGGGGGCAGGGGTAAGGGGAGGGAGGAAGAGGAGTGGAAGAGGAAGAGAGTGGAGGAGGTTAGGAGGAGGAGGAAGAGAAGGGAGGAGGAGGAGGAGGAAGAGAAGGGAGGAGGAGGAGGAGAGGGGAGTGAGAGGAGGAAGAGAGTGGAGGAGGGGAGGAGGAGGAGGAGGAAGAGAGGGGAGTGGAGAACGGGAGGATGAGGAAGAGAGAAGAAGGGAGAGAGGGGAAGGAAGAGAGGAGGATGAAGAGAGGGGAGTGAGAGGAGGAAGAGAAGGAGAGAGAGAGAGAGAGAGAGAGAGAGAGAGAGAGAGAGAGAGAGAGAGAGAGAGAGAGAGAGAGAGAGAGAGAGAGAGAGGAATGGAGAAGGGGAAAGAGAGAGGGGAAATAGGGGTGGGGGACCAATCTCTGGGAGATCTGTAAAGAAAGAGTGAATGGCAATGCTGGAGAAAGAACAGAAAGACAAGGTAAAAAAAGGAGGAAGAGGATTCTTAAAAAGAGAGAGAGAGAGAGAGAGGGAGAGAGAGAGAGAGAGAGAGAGAGAGAGAGAGAGAGAGAGAGAGAGAGAGAGAGAGAGAGAGAGAGAGAGAGAGAGAGAGAGAGAGAGAGAGAGAACCTGACAGAGACAGAGAGAAAGAGAGGATTCGATAAACATAGAAAAGAAAGAAAGACAGAAAAAGGAAAAAGAAATGAATAGAGAGAGAGAAAAAGTTTAAAAAGAAAAGGAAAATAACGACAAGATTTCAGAAAGCAGAAAGCAAAACCTACCCGCCAAGCAAACTGCCTTACAATCAAATATACAAGTACAAGCAAGATTTACAAGCGGGACAAAGCGCCATTGTAATGAGGAGAGGAGCTGAGAACAAGTCGAGAGAGTTTTAGAGAAAAAGAAATGACTTTTGAGCAAAGTTTAAATGGATTTAATGGAAGAGAGAGGGAGGAGGGAAGACAGGAGGAAGTTCTGCGAATAAGTCATCATCATCATCTTCATTATCATAATCATTATCACTATCGTATTTATCTTCGCATATATTATCGACCCTATTTCCATTATCTTCAATAAAATTGTTATCGTTATCACTGTTGTCTTTTTCGTTATCATTATAATTATCATCACTATCTTCACCTTTACAATCATTCTTACCATCATTATCAACATTATCTTTAACATTATTACCAACATTATCATTATCATTATCGCTAATAACATTTAAAATTTTTTTTTAATGAAAATAAATAAAATAACAGTATCTGGGCCGTAGATATGGGAAGAATATATAACCACAATTAAAACCTTTAATTTGTTTGTCAGAGAGAAGTGTACCTTTTCAAAAAGAGTTGTTATTGTCAATGTCCCTTCAATCACCAAAGGATCGCTATTACCAAGTGTCCGCCTTATCAAAGTGTCATTATTACCAGACTAAGTGTGGTTGTCATCATTACAGAGTCGTTATCATCAAAATCATATTATCATCAAAATAATCTTATGATCATGAAGTCGTTTTTTTTTTTTTTTCTTCTGAAACTGAATTAATTAATTTGTGAAATTATTACCAAAGTGACATCGTTAAAGTGTCATCGTTAAAGTGGCATTGTCATAAAGGAAAATGTCGTTATCGATAAAGAGACTTTCGTTATCGTGGTCAGACTCATTTTTGCATTATTGTTAATATAATAAATAGTAATGATAATAATGATGATAATGATAGTAATAAGGATATTAATAGCATTAATAATATTAATAATATTAATAATATTAATTATATTAATAATATTAATAATAATAATGATAGTAAAAAATATAATTATTGGTTTTCTAATGATAATGATAATGATAATAATAATGATAATGATAATGATAATGATAATAATAATGATAATGATAATGATAATGATAATGATAATGATAATGATAATGATAATAATAATGATAATGATAATGATAATGATAATGATAATGATAATAATAATGATAATGATAATTATAATAAAAGTAATAATAACGATAATGATGATAATGATAATGATAATTCTAATAAAAGTAATAATAACGATAATAATAATAATAATGATAATGATAATTATAATAAAAGTAATAATAACGATAAATATAATAAGGATAATAATAATAATAATAATAATAATAATAATAATAATAATAATAATA
>NC_061843.1:4396722-4399222 GCF_019202785.1 Penaeus chinensis | reverse complement strand
AATGTGTTATTTCCTGTTATTTGCTTCTTTCACTTTTGACTTATGTAATGGTCAGATGTTGCTCGGGAAAGGGTAAGGGAGATAAATGTGGAAATAAAGGAGAATATGGAAGAATAAATAGGTATAATGTGCAATAAAAAAAAAAAAAAAAAAAAAAAAAAATATATATATATATATATACATACACAAGTGTGTGTGTGATGTGTGTGATGTGTGTGATGTGTATGTGTGTGTGTGTGTGTGTGTTTGTGTGTGTGTGTGTGTGTGATGTGGGAGATATGAAAATAAAAATATTGTAAGGATGAACAAATATGAAATTTAATTACTGGAAATATGATATATCCAAAATATTAGTTATACGATGAAATGAGAAATGCGAATGATACACATGATAAATGAAGCTGAAAGGAAATTAAACGGATGAACAGTGGAGAGTAAAAACAAGACAACAAAAAAAAAAAGTTAGAGAAATCTGAGAATCACCGGAAGTGAAGTAGACACAAAAAGAGAAATGTTTATAAGATAAAGAGAGACAGAGAAAGATGAAAATAGGGGGTAAAATTAAACAGGTGGAGATATAAATAGATGAACAACATAGACAAATGAGGGGCATTGACATTTTCGGAGCATAAGTAAACGAAAGTATATGAGGTGTGATAAAAAGAGGGGAGCGACGGAGAGAGAAATGGAGAAACAGAAAGAAAAGCAGAGACAGGCAGACAGACACACAGAGAAACAGAAGAAGAGAGAGAGAGAGAAAGAGAGAGAGAGAGAGAGAGAGAGAGAGAGAGAGAGAGAGAGAGAGAAGGGGAGAGAGAGAGAGAGAGAGAGACAGACAAACAGACAAACAGACAAAACTGAAACAAACAAACAAACAAACAGAGAGGGAGAGATAAAGAGACACACAAAAACAGAAAGATAACCATAGGCAGACAGACAGACAGAGAGAGCGAGAGCGCAAGGGAAAGAGGGAGAGAAAGATCAACCAAGTGACTGGTGGCGGCAGCTGTGAGCACGATGGCTGCCACCTGCGCTCTCTCGCCTTGTTTATCATCAAATTTCTCATGAATATTAGAGAGGGAGCTTGGCCGTCACACAGACACGCCGGGAGCTTCTTCGCGCCGGATTAGGAGGAAGACACTTTTCCCCGCGCGGAACATGCGTGCCTGGATGTCTGTATATACGGGGAGGTGTATGCATATACGAGTATGTACGAAGCAGTGCATATGCACACACACACACACACACATATATATATATATATATATATATATATATATATATATATATATATATATATATATATATATATATACACGTACACACACACACACACGTGTGTGTGTGTGTGTGTATATATATATGTACGTATATATATATATATGTATGTATATATGTATATATATATATATATATATATATTCATATACATATATATATATATATATATATATATGTGTGTGTGTGTGTGTGTGTGTATAAATATATATGTGTGTGTATAAATACATATGTGTGTATATATATATATATATATATATATATATATATATATATATATATATATAAATATATACATATATATATATATATATATATATATATATATATATATATATATATATGTATGTATATCCCTGTATGTGTGTCTTTCCGTATGTGCATGAGAGAAAGAAAGAAAGACAGTGAAACAGAAGAACCTGTTGGTCTCGGAAATCTCAGGAACGAGTGAGTGCGCGAATGGGTGCTCGAGTGCGGGTGTGAGGTGCATGAGTGCTTGAGTGCGGGTGTGAGGTGCATGAGTGCGTGCGTGCGGGTGTGAGTGCATGAGTGCGTGCGTGCGGGTGTGAGTACATGAGTGCTTGAGTGCGGGTGTGAGTGCATGAGTGCGTGCGTGCGGGTGTGAGTGCATGAGTGCGTGCGTGCGGGTGTGAGTGCATGAGTGCTTGAGTGCGGGTGTGAGTGCATGAGTGCTTGAATGCGGGTGTGAGTGCATGAGTGCGTGCGTGCGGGTGTGAGTGCATGAGTGCTTGAGTGCGGGTGTGAGTGCATGAGTGCTTGAATGCGGGTGTGAGTGCATGAGTGCTTGAGTGCGGGTGTGAGTGCATGAGTGCTTGAATGCGGGTGTGAGTGCATGAGTGCTTGAGTGCGGGTGTGAGGTGCATGAGTGCGTGCGTGCGTGCGTACGTCTTCTCGCCCCGTCAGCGATTCCCACTACTATACCGGCCCGAATGCGTCCTCCCACGTGCTTTATCTGCAGGCGGCGAGATCCTCGAGCAGGCGGCGAGTTACTCGTCTATTGTCCGACGTTGTCCGTGAAATCTGTTGAGGAATTTCATTGTTGGATGTAGGTGGAAGGGGTAATGGGGGGGGGGGGGGGGGTGGGGGGGAGTGAATGGGTTGGGAGGGAGTGAAGTGGGGAAGAGAAGTTGTAATGGAGGGGGGTAATGGAGGGAGGGAGTGAATGGAGGATGGAGGGTGGGAGGGAGTGAAGGGGAGAAGA
>NC_061843.1:4376722-4391722 GCF_019202785.1 Penaeus chinensis | reverse complement strand
AGAGAGAGAGAGAGAGAGAGAGAGAGAGAGAGAGAGAGAGAGAGAGAGAGAGAGAGAGAGAGAGAGAAAGAGAGAAAGAAAGCAAGCAAGAGAGAGAGAGAAAGAAAGAAAGCGAGAGAGAGAGAGAGAGAGAGAGAGAGAGAGAGAGAGAGAAAGAAAGAAAGAAAGCGAGAGAGAGAGAGAGAAAGAAAGAAAGCGAGAGAGAGAGAGAGCGAACATGAGTGAGGCGCAAAGATGGTAGACAGATGCTCAACAGTTGAAGGGCGTGAGACGGAGAGGTCTGGAGGAGGGGAGAGAGATACGAAGGGAGATAGGGAAAGGGGAAGAGAGGAATAGATGTTAGTCAGAGGTGGAAGAGACGCGAGTTTGTGGAGGGAAGGAGAGAAAATGATTAAGGAAATGGGTGAGAGAAAGAGAAATGAAAGAGAGTAAGCGAGAAAAGGACAAATAATCGTATAGGGGCAGGGCGTAGCGAGAGAGAGAGAGAGAGAGAGAGAGAGAGAGAAAGCGAGGAGAAAAAAAGAAAGCGAGAGAGAGAAGAAAGAGGAGAGAGAGAGGAGAGAGAGAGAAGAGAGAGAGAGAGGAGAGGAGAGAGGAGGAGAGAGAGGAGAGAGAGAGAGAAGAGAGAGGGGGGGGGGGGAGATACAGAGACCAGAATAACAACACCCCCCACAGAAAGACGGGCCCAACAAAAAAATAACAATAAAACAGACCCAGGAGGAACGAAAAGATAGTACATGAAAAAAGTGAAATATACATATATACATATATATATTATATTTATATATATTGCGGTGGAGAAAATAGAGGTAGAGGCAAAATAAAAAGAGATATGGAATAAAGTGGTAAGATAATCAAAGGGAGGAAGAAGAAATAGAAAAAAAAAAAATCGATATACAAAAGGCATAACAAAACAAAGAAACAAACAAAAAGTAAGTAAAAGGGAATAAAAAAAAAATTTGTTATGTGAGAAATTCTCGAAAGATAAAACAATATTTTATATATTATATATAATATATATATATATATATATATATTTTTAAATTTTAAATTAAAATGAAGAAAAAACGGAATAATGAAAGACAAAGATATGAAAAAAAAAAAAACCTGGTAGTCAAAAAATAAACAAAGAGATGGATATAGATTTGCGAAATATCGATCGTTTAAGAAGAAACAAACAATATAGCAAGGAAATACAAAAGAAGGACAGAAACAAAATAAAACAAATGAAAACAGACAAATAGACGCAAAATATACATCACTAAACCAAGAAAAAAAAACGCAAGACAAAAAAACAAAAAAACAAAACAAAAAATATGGCAGTGAAAGGGATAAAAATACTTCGCCAAAATAACGAAGACGGTAGAAAGAGCATGTGTTTTCAGTGACAAATGAGCGTGTGACATGAGGAGTGTGGAAGGAGGCTAGGAGGGTGCGGCTGTGACATATGAGGTGAGGGAGGGAAGGAAGGAAGGAAGGAAGGAAAAGAGGTAGGAAGGGAAGGGGGAAGGAAGGGAGGGAGGAAAGGAGGAGGGAAAGGGGTAAAGGGGAAAAGGGAGAAGGGAGAGAGGAGAAGGAAAGGGGGAAGGAAAGAGGGAAAGGGGGGAAGGGAATGAAGGAAAAGGGGGGGAGGGAGGGAGAAAAGGGGGGGGAGGGAAGAAAAAGGGGGGAAGGAGGGAGGAAAAGGGGAAGGGGAAAGGAGAAGGAGAGAGGGGGGAAGAAGGGAAGATGGAGGGCGGGAGGGAAAGGGGAAGGGAGAGAGGGAGGGAGGGAGGAAGGAAGGAAGGAAGGGAGGGAGGGAAGGAGGAAGAGAAGGGGGAAAAAGGAAGGGAGGAGGAAGGAAAAAGGGGGGAAGGGAAGGAGGGAGGGAGGAAGGGTAAGGGAGTGAGGGAAGGAGGGAAGGGGGAAAAGAAAAAGGAAGGGAGGGAGGGGGGAAGGGAGAGAGGGAAAGAGGGAATGAAGGGAGGAAGGGAAGGGCGAAGGGAGGGGAAGGTGGGTGGGGAGGGAGGAAGGGGAGAAGGAAGGGGAGGGGGAAGGTGGAGGGGAAAGAGGGAAAGGGAGGGGAAGGTGGGAGGGAGAGATTAAGCGTAGGGAAGGTGGGAGAGAGGGAAGGGGCAATGGAGGAAGGGAAGGGAAGGTGAATGAGATTGAGGAGGAGGAAAGGGATGGAGGAGGGAATTGAGATGGAGAAAGGGAACGAAGGTGGGAAGCAGAGAAGAAGGGAGGACGGGTAGGAAAGGGAAGGAAGGTGAGGTGAGAGGAAGGGAGATAGCGAGGGAGGAAGAAAGGAAATTTGGCCGAGGAAATGTAGTAGTGACAAAGGAGAAAAAGAGATACAGAGGGGGTGATGAGAGAGAAGAGAGAGAAAAGAGAGAAGAGAGAGAGAGAGAAGAGAGAGAGAGAGAGAGAGTGAGAGAGAGAGAGAGAGAGAGAGAGAGAGAGAGAGAGAGGGAGAGACAAAACAACTAACAGACGGACAAAGAGGAAGGGTAAGGTGAGGAAACATTAGTGAAGGGGGGAACGGAGAAAAGAGAATGAAAGGGCGAAGGGTGGGATAGAGAAGAGAGAAAAGAGAGAGGAGAGAAAGAGAGAGAGAGGGGAGAGAGCAGAAGAGAGAAGAGAGAGAGAGAGAGAGGAGAGAGATAGAGAGAGAGAGAGAGAGAGAGAGAGAGAGAAAAAAGACAGAGGAGATGAGAGAGAAGAGAGAGAGAAAAGGGGAAAAAGAGAGAGAGGGAGAATTAAAAAAAAGAGAGAGAGGGGGGGGGGGAATTGAAACCCGAAAGAGAGAAAAGAGAGAGAGGAGAAAAGAAGAGAGGAGAGAGAGAAGAGAGAGAGAGAAGAGAAGAGAGAGAGAGAGGAGGGAAGCTGAGAGAAAAGGGGTGGAGGAAACATTTATACACGGAAGGAATTCTCGCAGATTTATCTCCATTAGCTATTTCTGACTAAACATCTTTGTATTTTTTTTTTTTTTTTTTTACTTTTTTTTACTTTTTTTCGTGCCATTCGTCACCATCATTTCGGAAATAAAAGTTGAATGCTACAAAAAAAAAAAAAAAAATAAAAAAAAAAAATTCCCTCATTAGTCAGAGATAGAGAAAGAGAAAGAGAGAGAGAGAGAGAGCGAAGGAGAGAGGGGAGAGAAAAGGGAGAAAAGAGAGAGAGGAGAAAAGGAGAAAGAGAGGAGAGAGGAGAGAGGGGGAAATGAAATAGATAGACAGATAAAATGGTAGACAGATAGAGGGGAAAAGAGAGGAAGGAGAGACAGAGAAAAGGGGGAAGGGAGGAGAGAGAAAAACCGGAACAGAGAACGGGAGGGCAGGGAAAAGTGGTGTAAAGTGCGCCCTGCAAATTGTCAGGAACCCCGTATGTTGTTTTTCTCCGATTTTCCCCCTACTTTCTTATCTTTTTTATCCCCCCCAGGGCCCAATTTGGGGAAGTTCTTATATATAGGATGGGTATTTCGAGATCTTCCTTACCTATATAAAAGGGAGTCGATAGGGATGCATTAAAATATATATATATAATATATATATAATAATATATATATATTATATATACTATACAATATGTAAATTATGTATGTTGTGTATATATATAAATTAAAATATATATATATATATAGATATATTATACATATAATTTTAAAAAAATTTAAGTATATATATAATATATATATAAATATATATATATATATATTATATATATACATAAACAACACCATACACACATAAATATATATATAAAAAATATTATATATATATATATATATATATAATAACATATAATAAATAAATATTATATATAATATAATATATATAAATATATATATATATATATATATGTGTGTGTGGGGGTTTGTGTGTGTGTTGTGTGTGGGTGTTGTGGGTGTATACATAAAACATATACTTATACATGTATATAAATAAATTATTTTATATATATAAAATTAATATATATATATAAAACATTTAAATATATATAATGAAACACACACACAAACACACACATACACATTTGTGTATATATAATATTACTATTATTATCTACACCATTACCACTACACCTAATCCTTTTATACGCATAACTCTCATCTAATTTTTACGTTCATGTTTTCACCCTAACCCTCACATCTCACACCCTATGCTAAGCTATCAGTCACCCTTTCTAATACTTTTCTCACCCTCTTCCTTAAGACGGAAGTATTTAAAGACTTTGGCCAATATATCTCTCTTCTTCGCACTTAGTATATTTCTGTCTTTGTCTGTTTGTGTGTTTGTTGGTCTGTATGTGTGTGTGTGTGCGTGTGTGTGTTGATAGCTGTGTGTGTGTGTTTTTTGGTGTAGTTTGTTGGTGTGTGTGTGTGAGTGTGTTGGTTTTGTTTTTTTTACTCTTTCCCCTCACTCCTTCTTCGCTCCCTCTCCCTTCCCTCCTTCTCTCTTTCCCCCCCCTCCCCTCTCACCCACCTTCCCTCCCTCCTCTCACCCTCCTTCCCATCCTTTCCTCTCTCCCATCTTTCCTCCTTCCCTCCCTCCACTCCACCCTCCTTCCCTCCCTCCCTAACCCTCCCTTCCCTCCTTTCCTCTCTCCCAAACTTTCCCTTCCTCCCTCGCTCTCAAAACCCCTCCCTCTTTTCACTCCCTTCCTCCCACCACTCACCCTCACTCCCCCCCTCCCACTCCTCCAAACCCCTCCCTTCCCCCCCCCACTTTCCCTCCCCTTCCCCCCTTTTTCCTTTTTCCCTCCACCCTTTTTTTTCCTCCCCCCTTTCCCCCCCCCCCCCTCACCTCTCAATCATCCTCCCTCCTTTCCCTCCCTCTCTTCCCTCTCACCCCCCCCTCCTTCCCCACCCTCTTCCCCCCCTTCCCTCCTTCCAATCCCCCCTTTCCCCCCTTTCCCTCTTTTCCCCCCTCACCCCCTTTCCCCCCCTACCTCACTCCTTTTCCCCCTTCCCCTCCCTCCAAACCTTCCCTCTCATTCCCCTCTCTCGCCCCCCCACCCCCCCCCTCTCACCCTTTTCCCCCCTTTTCCCCCCCTTTTCCCCTCACCCTCCTTCCTTCCCCTCCCCCCTCTCACCCTCCCTCCCTCTCACCCTCTCCCCCCCTTTCCCCTCCTTTTCCTCCCCTTTCCCTAACCCCCCCCCTCTTACCCTTCCCCCCCACTTCCCTCCTCTCACCCTCCTTCTTCCCACCCCTTTCCCTTCCCTCCCCCTTTCCCCCCTTTTCATCCCTTTTCCCCCTTCCCTCCCTTTTCCCCCCCCTCCTCTCCCCCCCTTTCCTTCCCCCTCCCTTCTCACCCTCCTTGGCCCTCCCTCTTTCCCTCCTTCCCTCCCTTCCTCTCTCCCTCTCACCCTCCTTCCCTTCCTTCCTTCCCTCCCTTCCTCCCTACTTCTCACCCTCCTTCCCTCCCTTCCTCCCTCTCACCTTCCCTCTCTCTATCAAGAATAACAGTATATATAAGCGCCGTAAGGGTTTGCTCAACCTCGCACGAAAAAAACCCCAAATTTAAAGGGGGCCACCAAAAACGCCTTTGAAGGGTGGGTGGGGGGGGGGGAAGGGTGTGCGAAGGGTGGGGAGTAGAACGTGGGGGTTGGGGGGGGGGGAGTGGGGGCTCGCGAGGTAATTAGGTAATAAGGGAAATGGGTGGAAACACTAAAACAAAGTTATTAGTGATGCTAATTTTATTTAGATAAGCGTGTGAAGTAAAAAATGTTCTTCTTCTTTCTTCTTTCTCTCTAAGTTTTATCACTGTGTCTCGTCGTTTTATTTTGTTTTGATTTTTGAAGCTGAACATGATCGTCAAATATATTTTCTCGGTCTTCCTCCCCTCTCTTACTCTTTCTCTCGTGCCCCCTCTCTGTCTCTGTCTGAAAATTCTGTTTCACCACTCTCTCTTTCCTCTCTTAATAATAATTTGTTGGTGGGGTGTGTGGTTGTGTTGTGTGTGTGTGTGTGTGTGTGTGAGTGTGTGTGTGTGGTGTGTGTTGGGTTAAATATTATTATAAATTATATATAAATATATATAATATATATATATAAGAGAGAGAGAGAGAGAGGAGAGAGAGAGGGGAGAGAGAGAGAGGAAAGAGAGAAAGAAAGAATAGATAGAGAGAAGAGAGAGAAGAGGAGAGGGAAGAGAGAGATGAAAGATAGAGGGGGAAAGTGTTTGGTGAGTGAAACAGAAAAGCAGACATAACGGTAGAACTGAAGGCAATTCTCGAGAATATCCCAGGGTTTTTCATTCTTTACGTAACCCCCCTTTGGCTCAAAAAAAACAGCTTTGTGCAATCTTCGACACAGCTCGTCAATCGTCACAACATTACATTACAACGCATCCCGGGGAATGCAGCATAAAACCCATGAAAGTACTCAAGGCGAGATGCAAGGATCACCTACCTTCTTGCAACTACCTGGGTGGCCGGGAAACCCTTATTCACCTAGGGGGGTCGGGGGGTCTGTATATTTATCCCCTAGATTATTCTTAATCAGGGCCCAAAAAGGGGCTATTTTTGAAAGACCCCTTTTTGGCCGAAATCCTTTGCGAAGGGGGGGGCGGGGGTGTTTAGACCAGAGGAGGTTGAGGTGATGTTAGAAAGTTTGTATCAAGTTGCAATACTCGTTATATTGAATACCGTGTTGATGATAATTTGATACCTCGTTGTATGAACTTGTAAGTTTTTGATATTTCTAAAGTTTAAAATTTTTATTAGGATTACAATACTCAAGAAATTTATGATAATTTGAAAAACCAAATTTTAAAGAAATTTTGGAAAACACCCACCCCCCTGCCATTACAATATTCAACAATGATAAGACAAAACTCTCAAATCTTCAACGCAGTTCTATAGATTCATAACCACAATTTAATATAAAGTTGTAAAATCCACTAACGAAAAAAACACGGGGAGTAAACCAAAATGACTTTTTAATAAAAATCCGTTTTCTTTTTAGCCCTTGCCCTTCGGGGGGGGTTTTAGCACATCCTCTGCGAGTTCAGTTTGTCCCAAAGGGAACATTTGCTACGCCTCATCCGCCTCTCCCCCTTCTTGTTCTTCTCCTTCTTGGTTTTTGTTCATCTTGTGCATCTTGTTCTTGTTCTTCTTGTTCTTCTTGATCTTCGTCGTCGTCGTCGCCGTCTCCTCTTCCTCTTCTTCGTCTTTTTATTAATCTTTTTCCTGCTCCTTCTTCTTCTTTTTTTTCTTCTTCTTCTTCTTTCTTTTCTTTTCTTCTTTCTTTTTACTTTTTTCTTCTTTTTCTTCTTCCCTTTTTCTCTTCTTTTTTCTTCCCTTTTTCTTCTTTCTTCTCTTCTTCTTCTTCTTCTTCTCTTTTTCTTCTTCTCCTCCTCTTTCCCCCCCACTCCTGTAACCTCCCCTTCCCCTCATCCTCCTTCTTCTTCTCCTCCTCCTCCTCTCCTCCTCCCCCTCCCCTCCTCCTCCTCCTTATTAATTTTTATTCTTATTCTTTTCCCCTCCTCCTCCTCCTTCTTCTTCTTTCTTCTTTCTTTTCTCTTTCTCTTTTCTTCTCTTCCCCCTCCTTCCTCCTCCTCCTCCTTCTTTCTTCTTCTTCTTCTTCCCTTTTTTCTTCTTCCTTTCCCCCTCCTCCTCTCCTCCCCCTTCTCCCCTTTTTCTTTTTTCTTCTTCTTCTTCTTTCCTCCTCCTCCTCCTCCTTCCTTCTTCTTTCTTCTTCTTCTCCTCCTCCTCCTCCTTCCCTCCTTTCTTCTTTCTCTTTTTTCTTCCCCCCTCCTCCTCCTCCTCCTCCTCCTTCTTCTTCTTCTTTTTCTTCTTATTCCTCCTCCTCCTCCTCCTCCTTCCTCTTTTCCCCCTCCTTTCCCTTTTCCTTTCCCCCCTTCTCTTCTTCTTCTTCTATCTTCCTCCCCTCCTCCTCCCCCTCCTCCCCCTCCTCATCCCCTCTCCTCCCCCTCCCTCCTCCTCTCCTTCTTCTTCTTCCCTTTTTCTTCTTCTTCTCCTCCTCTTCCTCTTCCTTCTTCTTTTTCTTCTCCTTCTCCCCCTGCTGTCTTTTTTTATATTTTCCTCTTCTTACTTTTTTCCCCATATTCTCCTACTCCTCTCCTTCATCTTTTAAGGGAGTAAATTTGTTCAAATAATTTGCTTGGGGTCGCAGTTGCTTGTCCTTAATATTTCCTCTTTTTCTCCTCCTCCTCTTGTGCTTATTCCTCTCCCTAGTACTTCCCTCCTCTTTTTTTTTCGTCCTATTTTTCTTCTTATATTATATTAATTTTTCTTTTCTATCTTTCTAATTTCTTCTTCTTCTATGTCTTCTGGCTATGCTCCTTCTCCTCTTCAGTCTTTTTCTATCCCCTCCAGATTCCTTTCTTTTCCTACTCTTCTTCCTCTTCCTTTTCCTTTTTCCCTCTTTTCGTATTTCCCCCTCTCATCCTCTATCGCCTCCTTCTCTCCCTCCTCCCCCTCCTTCTATTCCTCTCCCAACATCTATTTTTTTCTTCCTCCTCCTCTTACTCCTTTTTCTCCCCCTCCTCTTGCGGTTCGATTCGCCACGCCTGCCATTAAGAAGGAACCTGAATTATCTCATTTCTTGCTTATCCACGTCTTTCCGCCTTTATTTTTTCTTTTTCCCTAATTCCTCTTTCTTTGATCTTTCATGTCCTATTTCATCTGTTTTTTTTTGTTTTTGTTTTTTTTTTGTTTTTTTTATTTTTTTATTTTTTTTTGTTTTTGTTTTTTTTTTGTTTTTTGCGTCTCCTTCATGTCAATTCTTCCCTTTTTTCTTCTTCTTTTCCTCTTGCCTTACCTTAAGTTCTTGATCTTACACGCTGCTTCTTTTTTCCTTCTCTTTCTCCTGTTGCCCTACTTCTTCTTCACATTCCTTTCCTTCTTTTTCTTCTTCTCTTCCTTCTCTTCCTCTCTACATTCACATTCGCCCGGCAAGGACTCGACAGGATTTCGTTGTTAATTCCTCTAAGCATTCTATCATGCTTTTCCCTCTCTCTCATCTGACTGACCAGTCCTACTCTCTCTCTCCCAAATCCTCTTCTCCTCTCTCTTTAACGTCTCTCCCTCAGAGCATCCCACCCATCCTCCTCTCCAATCAGATCGCTCTTCATCGTGCAATCCCCCTCTGACCTATCCTCATCTCCAGCCCCCGCCCCTCTACCTCTCACTCTCAAGTCCCGAGGATCCCCAACCTTTCGTCCATCTCTCTTCCCCTTCTCCAGTCTCTCTCCCACCCAGTCAATCATCATCTCTTCTTTCTCGAGTCCCCGTCCCTCCTCTCTCTCGTCTCACTCAATCACTCTTCTTTCTCCCGCAACCCCTACGCATCTCTCCTCTCTCATCTTCATCTCTCTCTAACTATCTATCTCTCCTCCCTCCTCTCTCTCACTCTCGCTCTCTCGCTCTCATCTACTATCTATCTATCTTCAATTTTCTCTCTCCTCGTCAATCCCTCAATTTCTCATCTCTCTCAATTTGTCTCTATCTCATCTCTCTCAATTTCTCTCTCTCTCTCTCATCCCTACCCCCTCTCTATCTCTCCTATCTATCTATCTATCTATCTGACTGTCTGTCTATCCCCAATCCACCCTCCTCATCTCTCCTACCATCCCCTCATCTAAACTAATCTAAACTATTTATCGGTCCTCCCCCCCTCTCCCACCCCTCCTCGCTCTCGAGTCCTCGATCTCCTCCCAATCTCACCGTGAGAAACTCTCGCAAAATCCTCCCAAACGCACGTCTCTCCGTCTCACAATCCATCGGTCTCTCTCACATCCTCTCACTCTCTCTCTCTGCGCGCTCACCCGTCCCTCTCCCTCCTCTCCCCTCTCTCCTCTCCCTCAACCTCTACCTCTACCTCTCCCCTCGCACCCCTCTCCCTCTACCTCTCCCATTCCCTCTCCCTCTCCCTCCGTCCCTCCAGCTCTCATCTCCCTCTCCCTCCTCTCTCTACCTCTCTCCTACCTCTCTAATCTACCTCTCATCTCTACCACTCTCGTTCCTCTCTCATAACTAACCTCGTCTCTCTACCTCTATTTCTACTCTCCCCCTCTTCTCCCTTTTTCCTTCCACTCCTTCTCCTTCTTCTCATCTCCTTCTTTTCCTTCTCCCCTCGACTCTCTCTCCCTCATCCTTTCCTTCACCCGCGAGCCCGCCCCCCAGCCTTCTATCCTCACCCTTCCTCTCCCTCTCCCTCTCCCTCTCTCACCTCTCCCATCTCCCCTCTCTGCTCCCTCTCCCTCTCTCGCCCTCTCTCACCTTTCCCATCCTTCCCTCGACATCCCCCCTTCCCTCCTCCCTCACACTCCTTATCCCTCTCTCTCTCACCCTTCGTCTCAACCGCCCGCCTCAAAAACCCCCTCAACCAACCCCAACCCCCCCCCCCCCGGGCGCGCCCCCCTTTCCTCTCACGCAGATCTTGTCCCTGACCGCTCAAAACCTACCTGTCGGAGTTCTACATGGAGCCTACAACCTCCCTGGCCGCAGTTTTTTTCGCACCAATTCACCACCCGAGCCCGGTCTGACCCAAAGATCAAAGCCCGTTTGCATTAGCCCTACATCTCCCCATTTGAGCAAAACCCCCGACGAGCTCACCCCCACCCCCCTCCACCCTTTCGCTATGGTCGAATGAATCTGACACTCCAGAGGGAGGAACCAAGCGGCTGGCCTCGAGGGGGGACTTTCCGATATGTAAGAGACATTCCAGGGAGAGGCAGACAAGAGGCAGGGACATTACCGATCGTTAGAGGCAGATAGACATGGATACCAGAGACAGGATGAACCACGGAGATATGGAAACGGGACAACGGTCCAATCGGACACCACAGCTGCCACAACCTCAGGGATAAAGAAGGAAAGATGAAAAAAAAACATAAATAATCTACAAATACTCAATAAAGAACCATATCAAAAACCTACAATCAAATGCTCCAAATCTAATCCACACAACACGCCTCCACAACAAAAACAACATCCTCAAACTACACCACCCACCCTCTCCCCAAAACCTAATCACACACAAAACCGCCATCCATCAGACCACACCGAACCCGCGGATCAAGCCATCACGACAACGACCCTCCCCCCCCCTCCCCCGACCACCACCTAGTGACCCACTTACAACTCTTGACTACCCCTCCCATACCGACACACACCGACCCACCAAGACACCAACGTCTAACCAACCCGGCCACACCCCCCACCCGCACCCCTACCCACCCACCCACCCCAACCCACCCAACAGTCACCTCCCCACCCAACCACCAGACACCACCCCCCCCCAGCTACCATGAACACCCCACACACCCCCCACACACCCCCCCACCACTGTACACCCCCAACCGGCCAGCCAAACGAATAACCAACACCCCCCACAGCAAACAAACAAAAAAAAACCAACCCCAAAACCTACCCCATCCCCAAAATGAACTCGAACGATACCCCCCGCTCTACCAACCGCTTATTCGACGAACCCATCACAAAACAATGGACGGGAACTGGAAACACCGATACAAAACATTCCGTTTGCATGAAAGTGACCGACGAGTACACAATCGTCGGTGTGGCTAATAACAAAAGCGACCGGAACGCTCAGTTAATTGTGATATAATAAGAACACATATCCAACAGTACCACCTGTGGCATAAACAGCTAAGGACACTTAATCCACACGTCGTGATTATAACATTACCACCACACCACCACCACAAGGCCCACACTATCCACACACACAAGGCGCACATGAGGAAGGGCGGGTCAACCGGAGTGGGGGGCAAGGGTTCAACCCGGCCGCGTAAAAACGACCGCACACCCCGGTGGGAAACACCCGTAACGACCGCACGTATACCCCGCGTTCCCAACCCACATCCCCTGCACCGACTACGTCTATGTTGTTGCCCGTGAGTCACAGGTATATTCTGTCTAAGTCCCAGTCCCCACAACAAAGATACCCATGTTTTTCCGCACACACATAAGCATTTAAAAAAAAAACTGGAACCAACGGTTCACGTCCAAAATAAGAAGAAAACCGAATGGAATGCAAGGCAACGTGGTTGAAATAGCGTGAAATAACTTAATTAACTTTAAGGATCGAGAAACTAGTCGAATGCGGGCCGAAACGGGGAACGGTACAAAGTCGCTGTATAAGTTGAGTCTTTGGTATTGGAGAAAGAGTGAGTTCCTCAAATTATTTTCGACTCCACCACATCGTAGAGGCTATATTGTGAGGCTTGGGTGGGTGTATGGCAAGAGAGAGAGAGGGAGGATGGAGGAGAGCTGAGCGGCGTTGAATCTCCTCGGTAGTAATCGCGACGTCTGTCTTCGCTCGGATAGAGTCGGTTAGGCGCCTTCTCTCTCTTCTCTGCTCGTGCTATCGCGCTCTCTATATGATGTATATAGTATTTCATATATTGATATAGATTATCTTGCTTGGCTGAGCGTGCGATAGAGCGTGCGTATGCAACGAGGCGTTGCGAGCGTGCGTGCGTAGCCTATGCTGTGATTGTGGAGTTAGCGAGCGTGAGCGAGCGGAGTACGAAACAGAGCCCCCAGTGCATCATGAAAGTGTGCTGATATGTGCTGATGGGAATCGACAGTGCGAGAAAGTGAGAAGTATGTGATCTAGACCAATGATATTGCGCATGCAACTGTAGGGTTTTAAAGGTAGTGTAATCTAATTAACACAAAATAATATTACAAAAATAAGATCTCAGTAAAATCACCTCCCAGATTTAGACACAGAACAAAACTGACTGTGCGAAAACAAGTGCTCCAACTACGAAACTACAACCCCACGTAAAAGTCACAAGTGCTTCACGTTTAATAAAAGTTAAGTTAGCAAGATAACAGACTGACAAAAGAGAGTGCTTATGATATACAAGCGAGACAAGAAAGAGTGAAGTAAGTGAGAGAATGAGAGACAGACATACCGAAAGACAGAGACAAAGAGAGAGAGATAAATAAGATGGCGCAGGAAGAATTTTTTTATATTTTATTTTTTATTTTTTTTGTTTTTAAATAGAGAGAAAAGAAAGTGAAAGAAAAAGTAGAAATGAAACAAAGAAAAAGAGATCAAGGTAAATACAGAACAGAACAAGAAAAATCACGAAATAGATTGAGAGATGAGAAGAGAGATAGAAAGAGAGGAGCGAGCTAGAGAAACATTAAACAATCACTAATCACCAAAACACAACCATTCACCCAACAGAGGCGACCACCGCCCAGCCAACCGTGCCCAACGTGCCCTCCGAACGATACAATAACTGACAATTTCCAAATTCAATCTATGACGATTTTTCATCTGGGCCAGGTCGCATAAAACCAACTGCATGATATGAACAAATAACTTTAAGCAACTTTTTTTTATCTACATTTCATATTCAATATTACATGACATAGACAGACAGGACAGAGAAAAAGAATTTGCAATGCCTGAGATTTGAGGGCTTATTTCATGTTTCTTTTATTTTTTAATTTTATACTTATTTTTTTTTTTTTTTTATATTTTTTGTCATATAATATAAATTATTTTTTATGAAGGATAACCAGTCCATCCCTCCTTCCTCGCGTAAGTATTTTTTTGGGTCAACAGGTTGGGTCCACACCAGTGATAAGGACAATTTTGTGAACACTAACACACACCACAAACACACATACACACACACATAGACATCACAAGCAAAGGGGAACACACAGTGGGACACACACACACACACACAATCACACACACACACATATAACGTAAGTTTTTTTTTTTTTTTTTTTTTTTTTTTTTTAAATTTTTTTCATAAACATCAAAAATTTTTTTGGGAAATTTGGGGTTTAAATTGTAATTTGGAAAAAATAAACAAACAAAAATTTTAAACAAATATAAAAATTTAAAAAAAACAAAAATTAAAAACCCAAAAAATTTAAGGGCCTTATTTTCCATCAAAACCTTCTTTTTATTTGGGTTTATACCAGTCTTAAAACAAAATTACAAAAACAAGGGGTTTTTCCATAAAAGTTTTTGGGGGCAGTTTAACCCAAAACCACCACCATTTTTAAAATTTTATTATTATTACCTCCACCAAAAATTTAAACACTTTACAAACCGCTGCGTTTTCCAATTTTAAGGTCCGGGTTTTTTAATAATAAACATTTCAAAAATAAAAAAAAATTTGTTAATTAAAATTAACCTTTTTAAAGGAAATTGTCAAATTTATGGGGAAATATAGAATTTAGGTCAACATTTAATATTTTTAATTGTAAATATTAAAAAATTGGTTTTTTTTTTTTTCCTTTTTGGGAAATTGGGGAATGGATGGGGGGGGTTGGGAATTTTATTTTGGATAACTTCCCGGTTTTTTTCTCTACCCTTTTTTAGGGGGTGAAGGTCTAAAATATAAACACGGAAAGTAAAAAAAACCGAAAAAATAGGTTTCCGAAAAAATTTTACGAAATAATAACTTGTAAAAATTTTTCCCTTTTTCCAAAAATTTTACAATTCCAATTTTTTCCAATCCAATCTTGAAAGACAAAAACAAACAGAGAATAAATTTTTGGGCGAACGCCTGTAAAAATTTTTAAAACCCCACTTGGCTTACCCTGCACAATCCCCCACGAAAAAACCCAACAACGAACCCCCGATTCCGATGAAAAAAACAAACCCAAATAAACCCACGGGGCCCGAAAACAATCTTTTCTCCTTAACTTTGACGACAACACTAAGCAAAGGGCACAAAAAGGAAGGGAGGTGACGGCTAATTCTCCAAAAAACGGGAAAATTTTCTCGAAAACCCTTTTGCAGTGGGGGGCTTTCAGGGAGCATTCATGGGCCCGGGACGTTGTATGCAGTGATTTTTGGGAGCCATGAAAAAGGCCAGCGGGGAAACATGCTTAAAGGAAACTGTCCCTGTCCTTTGCCTTTTTCTTATTTTTTTTTTGCTTTCTTTTTCCTTTTCCCCCTTTTTTTTTTTTTTCTTTTTCTTGTTCCCCTTTTTTTTTTTTTTTTTCTTTTTCTTTCTTTTTTCTTTTTTCTTTTTTTTTTTCTTTTT
>NC_061843.1:4359222-4361722 GCF_019202785.1 Penaeus chinensis | reverse complement strand
AGATATATACATATTTATGCATACATACATATACATATATGTATGTATATGTATATGTATGTATGCATGTGATATTTACATATATACATGTACATATAAACGTACATTTAAAGGTACATTATATACGTATTACCAGGTACACCTTCTAATATTCCGAGACTTAACAAAGCTGTAGTTCTTTGGAATTATGTTATAGTGTACTTACGAAGAACTTTCACAGAGTAAGGAATAAGTATACAATTTCGATATCATTTCTCTCTCTTTTTTATCTCTCTACCTCTCTATCTATCTATCTATATATCTCTTTCTCGCTTTTTCCATCTCTCTCATATCTCTTTGTCACTTTATTTTGACCATTAATTCATATTCTGTAGTCCCATAAAACTTGTCACATATAGACAATGACATTTTCTTAATTCCTTCCATAACGCGAATTATTTTCTAGTTTCCTATTTGGAATATTACACTCAAGAATGGACATCTAAATAGAAGCTTTTCATATGCTTTGATGAGTCAGCATATACAAAGACTCCGCCATGAATACATAGTTGGAAAGAAACGCTAAGATTATTTTCATAAAGACCCCGTTAGAATTTCGACGAAGCGAACATAAAAAATGTTCTCCTATATGGAGTAGATTTCGAAGCAAATTATTCCGACAAGAAATTTGACGAGGCATCCTATTCAAACACCCTTTTCATTAGAGAACATATAAAATAGAAAACGGCATTGAGTATCACTTCGCATAATGACTTGGTATAGATATTGAAAAAAAACGAAAAAAAGAAAGAAAAAAAAATGAGGAGAGCGGGAAATGGACGGCAAGGGAGTAGATGGAGAGAGAGAGACAGAGAGGGAGAGGGAGAGAGAGAGAGAGAGAGAGAGAGAGAGAGAGAGAGAGAGAGAGAGAGAGAGAGAGAGAGAGAGAGAGAGAGAGTAAGATACAAAGGGAGACAGGAAATGAGAGAGAGAGAAAGAGAGAGAGAGAGAAAGAAAGAGAGAGAGAGAGAGAGAGAGAGAGAGAGAGAGAGAGAGAGAGAGAGAGAAAGGGGCAGAGAGACAGAGGCAAGCAGACAGACAGATAGAGAGAGAGAGAAAAAAAAAAAAAAGGAGGGAGACTGAAAGACAGACAGACAGACTGATGAACAGACAGCCAGTCAGTCAAATAAACAGACAGACAGACAGACAGGGACAGCCACAGAAAGTTTTTTCGTGTGTGTATGTGTGTGAACATGTATCTTTCAGTGTTTCTTTGTTCATTTGAAAAGTGTTTTTATTAAGATCTTCTAAATTAATAAAGCCTTTTCTTTTCTTTATTTCCTGCCAATGAGTCATTGTTTTTGTATAGACTGTAGTGCAAGTTTACTTTTAATTGGCAATTTGTTTAGAAAAAAATAGAAATAGATAATAATGATCGAATATTTAGTGTCGATAGATGAAAATCGATAATTTTACACTAGTATATTCTGTATAATAAAATAAAGTAAAACAAAATACAATTATACGTATTATAAGATGAAATAAAATAATAATGATAATCCTTTTAGAAGAAATAAAAAAAAGATATTCGCACAATACGATAAAATAAAGTAAAATAAAATAATAATAATAATGCTTTTAAGAGAAATGGAAATCGAAGTCACATAAGGGAAACGAAATGTGAGTTATATATGTGCAACATCATGCAATACTGACAGAAAAGTATATCACTTGGGTATAAAATCTATCTATGTCATTATTCACGAAATGTGACAAAAAAATGTAAAAGGAGGGAAAATATATCATGTATTTGAAAAAAAATACAATACTTCTTTCGTGACTGGGAGAAAGGGGAGAAGGAAAGAGAAATAATGCGAAAGAGAGAAAAGAAGAGAGAGAGAAAGAAAATGAGACACAGGAGGAATGACAAGAAGAAGGAAGGAGAAGAGAGAGAGCAAGAAAATGAGACAGATGAGGAATGAGAAGAGGAGGGAAAGAGAAAAGAGAGAGATAAAGAAAATGAGACAGAGGAGGAATGACAAGAAGAGGGAAGGAAAAGAGAGAGAGAAAGAAAATGAGACAGAGAAGGAATGAGAAGAAGAGAAAGAAAAAGAAAACGAAAAAAGGAAAAACAAATAGTAAGGAAAGAAAGAAAATGAGAAAGAAGGAGCGAGAAAGTGAGAAGAAAATGAAGAAAGAAAATAGAGGAAGAAGAGAACGACAAAGGCAAAGAGAAAGAAAGAGAAAGAGAAAGAGAAAAAAAAAAGAAAATTAACAAAATTACCTCATACGTACACAAAAGAAAAAGGGAAAGAAGGAAAGGAAGAAGTACAGAGAATGAAAGAAAAGGAAATGCTAAACAAAAAGAAAGGAAGAAAGGAAGAGTCGAGAGCAAGGGAGAGCAAAAGACATACTCCCAATATATCCATGTTGCTTGACTTATTCAGCAAAAGCGAAAGATAAATGGAGAAAAGATCTTTGCCAAGTAGAGACGCAAGACCGATATTTCAAACTCTTTTAA
>NC_061843.1:4313152-4330652 GCF_019202785.1 Penaeus chinensis | reverse complement strand
GACAGTAACCCCAAAAAGGGAGATAGAATAATACCGATACTGGTAATAACAAGTGGAGAGTAAAGGAGATGATAAGAAAGAAAAAACAAAAATGAGCAGAAAAGAGGAAAAATGTAAATAAGAGAAAGAATTATGGAATATTTTAAAAGATAATATTAGCCGAAGGTCCCAAATAACACAGTAAGATTTACCCTAATTATACCTAATTACAGAAAGTTATTTAATTTTCCTGTTTATAAATGGATCACCACATAATCTATGGTATTAGATTTTGATACTACACTGTATTATTTAGCCAGTCATAAGCTGATTTAGAAGTACGCGATAATCGAATATAGATTTTGATCTCTGACTATATTGAAGTCGATGTAGTGCTGTATTCTACATAACAATATTTGATATGTCCAATTAAACGCTGATATAACAAGTATGTTTAATTGGAAGTTAATATGATAGTACATAGGATTTACATCTATGAACTGATATAGCGCGAATTGGTAAATATGATTTATATATTTATTGCCGAATTATATATCCGATTAGGGAATTATATAACACTAATGATATATCATATTGAATGTTGGTATAATGGTATATATTATTTCCATGATAAAACATAATATAAATAAATATACATTATTATAATATTTCACAGTATAATACATTGATATAAAGTTGATATAAAACTACACTATATATATATATATATATATATATATATATATATATATGGTTATAAGTTATATAACGCGATATAACATGTGCAATAATCCACTATTTCACTGTATCTGGACATAATAATATCTCTAATTAAACGTTAATATAAAGGCATATTGTAATACATAGACTAAGCAAATTGCATAACTACCATTTTGCAACACGGAAGCCGAGACAGATGCTCAATACTAACACTTAATAGAGGTTTGAATTCTCCTTTCGATCTCTTTGAAAATGTGTTGAACTTTTCACCGTGCGTTTATACTGCGCCCACGATATATTGCCCTAGTAAAATTCCTCCAGCTTCCGGGCTAATTATAATCTTATTAAACTCATTAATGTTAATTAGTGGCATAAACGACAGAAGGACCGGGACAACAAGGGAAGATGAAAGGGGCCAGTAAGTGCATTTTCGGCGATGCTCTCTTGTTTTTTATTGTTAATTTCGTTACCATTGCTTATTGTAAGGCAGTTTCACGTTAGGTGATTCTGAAGGATATTGGTAGTTACATCACGGGCTGTTCAGTGCATAGAGAGAATCGTTGTAGTGTTGTTGTTGTTTTTTTCCGGTATTTATTCCTATTTAAGAGCTGTATTTTTTCAGTGTTATACCTTCATCCTTGCCTCCCTCATTTCCTAATTACCATTATCGTCCGCTGTAGCTTTTTTTAACCCCACTTTCTTTTCTCTTCGTTTCTTTTCATATTTTCCTTCATTTTGGCTGGTTCTGTTGAGCATGTATAGATACAACCGTCTGTTTATGCCCGTAATCAGGAACTAAATTAACTTGATCTTGAACATTCATAAAGAATATTACTTGTGATAGCACATTCAAATGTACTAAACATCTTTATTTCAGTTGTTTTTTTTTTCGCGAAACAAAATTAATCGACGGTAATTATGCTTACATTAACTGATATTCAAATTTTAAACTCATACACGTGCAGAATTTCATCAGAGTCGTTCTTCGTCAATGACACTTACGTCACACTCATGATATGGGCGACGTGGAAAGTGCACTCAGTAGAGTAAAAATGAACTAGTATCGAAAATACAAAATACACATTTTCATACATTTCACGTCTGTTTTATGGGGACATAATCAAATTAGCATTTCGCAATATCTAAACTGGACAGGCAATCTGCTGTCCATGTTTATTTCAGAGAATGCAAGGACAAATACATTTTTTTTTTTTTTTTTTTTACTCGCAACCCTTTTTATTTGATTGTGTCTCTTATTAATGTTATAGTCTTCTCTCTCTCTCTTTTATATAAATATGTGTGTGTGTGTATGTGTATGTGTGTGTGTGTGTGTGTGTGTGTGTGTGTGTGTGTGTGTGCGTGTGTATGCGTGTGTGAGTGTGTGTGGGTGGGTGTGTATGTGTTTGTGTTTGTGTGTGTAGATAGATAGATAGACATATAGATAGATATATGTATATGTGTGAAATCCGTGTGTGTGTGCTCACGTATAAAGAACCAGTCAACTACATGAGTCAACATATCGGTAAGTAGTTCGTCAAACACTGCATCGGTGATGGCACGAATATGATATGATGATTATATATGTGTGTGTATATATATATATATATATATATATATGTATATGTATATATATATATATATATATATATATATATATATGTATATACATACACGCACACACACGCACACACACACACACACACACACACACACACACACACACACACACATATATGTGTGTGTGTGTGTGTGTGTGTGTGTGTGTGTGTGTCTAGATGTATCTATATGTACATTAAGGTCGAATTTAGACGTTGCACAAATGCGAATGACCACTAAAATCTAATGAGAATGTCATTATTTATAACAGTAATAGCAATAACAGTACATAACCGCTTCATCAAAAATGTACGTAATTTTCATAATGCAATAAACTGCATAAAACAGACTGTGATATTAGGAGGCATTAACTACGAGAATAGAAACTCATGATGAAAATGACGATTAAATAAGAAACTTACTGATAATAATAACCTTACCATAAAGTAATGAGAACAATAAGAAGTGAATAATTTGCGCTTGGATAAATATTTTTTTCAATTTTGCTGCAAAAAGAATTTATAACATGCAAACTAATATATTTGAAGATAAGAGGAAATGCGAGTTAGTAGTGAAATATATTACAAGGGATGATAGTGTAACAAGGAAAGCGAGAATGCGTTTGTTTGAAAATAATGATGTTTTTGGTGATAATGATAATGGTGAGAGTGATGATGATAATGATGATAAATGATGATGGTAACAGCTGTTATCGTGATGAAACTTCTGGTGGTATTAATGATGATAATGATGGTGATGATAATGATTATGATAAGATCCATAATAACAAAGTGACATAACAATTTTATCATCATTATCATTAAATACCATAATCATTATTACATCTTCAATTAGACGATGCTAAATGATTTAACGCGACATAAGCATCTTATTCCTAACTAACCCTTTTCTAGAGACACGTTAACAACAAAAAAAAAAAAATATATATATATATATATTATTATTTACATTGATATCAATTATGGCATTACGATGGTTGTTCTTCTGTTATCATTATCATCAACTTCAATATCTTTATAGTTAGTTCTGTCATTGTCAGGTTTTCTCTAATTAATATATTCTATCATCACTTTTTTCCTTGACCTTTTCAGCATTAATTATTATTGTTAATAATAAGGAGTATTACTTATACGTTTGCTATAATTACTATTAATATTACTATATCATCATTATCATTATCATTATCATCATCACTATCATGATCATGATTCTCATCATTAGTACTACTACTATTCTTAATATTACTATTGTTATTCCTATCATTATTATCATAATTATTACCATTATTTTCATTATTATTAATATTGTTTTTATTAATAATGCCATTATTATTATTACTATCATAAAATTATTTTTCTCATTATCATAATCTTCACTATTATTATAATTATATCGACTATTATTAATATTATCGTCATCATAAGTCATCATCAGCATTACATTGCTTATTTTCTTTCCTTTTTGCAATATTCCACTTTATATCTGCGAAAGTAATTTCCGCAGACAACGTTTGTGATCAAACGTTTGTAAACCACTGTTGTAAAACGTTGCCAGGTCGACTGTTAAATAACCTTCGGAATAGTTCTGCTTCCCTCAATAGAACTGGTCTCTCGAGTGGCTATTGACCTTTAAAGTGGTCAGTGGTCTTCCAACTGGGTTTTAAAGTGGTTGTTTGCCTTTCAGTTAGTCTATGGTCCTTAGTGGCCATTGGGCTTTTCAGAGGTCAATGTTTTTTTGTTTTTTTTTGAGCAGTTATTGAACTTTTAAATAGTTAATGGTCTTTATTGACACCAATGGTCTTTTAAGTGGCTTATGGTTTTTAAAATGTTTAAAGAGCTTAAAGCGGTCAGCTGTGTTTTAAGTGGCTAAAGTTCTTTTAATTTTTCAGAGTTCATTTACGTACTCAGTGGCAGATTACCATCACGACATGTTTTGAGCATGTTTCTACAGTCACGAGGAAGACATGTTTCGAAGCCCGTCTCGAACTGCCATATATTGTGACTCTAGTTTGAGCAAGGAGTGTTTCGAATCCCCACTCACGGCATGACTTCTGTTCCTGACTGTATTTCGTGTGGTCTTATCATTCTCTTAAACACTGCATTTCTTTATCGGTAACTTTTATAAGTTCTTAATTCAATTCAGAAAGCACTGATGTTCATTGTTGTACAAAAAGCTATTTGTGTTTAATACCATTGAGTGAATTATCGTTTGGATATTTTTTTTTTTTTTTTTTTTTTTTTTTTTGGGGGGGGGGGGGGTATTTCATCAACAAAGATTTTGTATCGATTGAAATCCTATTGTATATAGCTAATCATACAGTTACAACTGGCTAGCTGAAAGATAAACATTTTGCTGTACTTTATCAACAACATATCTCGCTAAATAATATATCTACTAAAAAAATAACATTACGACGTACTCATCTGATAGCAATCACGCTGTAGGAATAAGCCCATTGATCTGATGACTCTAACGCATTATATTTTAAACCCTAAACAAATGACTATCGACGGAAGCGTTCTGAAAGTCAATGGATAGCTTTATGATGCCCTTTTCTGCTTGTTTCAAACCCTTTCATGAAGAGTCGAATTGCAAGAATAAAAGAGATCAGCTGTAAAACATTTAATTCAATAAAATCTGATGTAATGTATATTGTTGTTCATATTGGACATGAATGAACGTACGTTATCATCATTTTTTTAATGCAATAAGAAGGTTTGTGTTATCTTATCCATGAAAGAATATACAAAAATATATATTTCAGCTTCACATCTGTCTGGAGTTATGCAAATATAAGCTGTGAAAGTTTGACGTCTAAAAGTGGAACAATTTATAGCGTGTAATAAGACATTTATGCCCATGGCGCAGAAAGGAGAAACGGCTCTTATTTACGTGATGGTGATGATTGTTATCGTTATGTTTGTTATTGTTGTTGCTTTCGTTATTGTTATTGTTGTTAGCATCGTCGTAATCATCATCATGATCATCTTTATCTTTATCATTGTCATCATCATCATCATCATTATCATTGTCATAATCATCATCATCTTTATCATTATCATTATCATTATCATCACCATCATCATCATCATCATCATTATCATTATCATTGTCATTATCATCATCATCATCATCATCATCATTATCATCTTCATCTTCATCTTCATCTTCATCTTCATCATCGTCATCGTCATCATCATTAATAATATTAATAATATTATTATTATTTTAATTATCATCTTTTATCATTATCATTATTATCATTGTTATTATTATTAGAATTATTGTTATTGTTATTTGGTTGTTTCTGTTGTCGTTATTATCATCATTTGTATTACTTTGGTTATTAGTGTTATTACCATTATTATTATTGTTATTATTATTATTATTATTATTATTGTTATTATAGCTATTATTATCATCATTTTTATCATTACTATCGTAATAATAATAATGATTATTATCATTAGTAGTAGTTGTAGTAGTATAGTAGTATTGACATTATAATTATTTTTTTATTTTTTTTATTTTTAAACATAGAGCTGAAAGGAAAAATATGCAATAAATAACCATACCTCGTCTTTTATTACATGATGAAGGGAGGGAAAAAAACAAAACAAGGTACAGCAGATGGCAACGCTTTATTAGACGACGTGGGATTCCGAAACGAAAATACAAAGAAAGGAATAGATAAGAGAAAACAGATAGATAATAAGAGAAAACAGATAGATAATAAGAGAAACAGAAAAAAAAAAACACACGAAAATACAGGCGTTCAGAATAGTCAAGCTGGGAATGACCCAACGTAAAACTTGAAGATTAAAGACTGTGAGGCTGCAGTGGGCGGGGCTTGTGTGGAAGAGAGATAATGATTATGTGGGATGTAGGATGCTGGGATTGCGGCTGTCTGGACCGAGAAATAGGATGGAGGAGGATGGAGGGACGGAGGGGGGACACGTCGGGGGAAAGATAGGGGAGGAAAGGGATGGGACAAGGACAGGAGAGAGTGGAGGAGAGGAATGTGTAATTATTGAAGCCCCATTTGATTATGTGGGATGGAGGATGATGGAACTGCAGCTGTCTGGACCGAGAAATAGGATGGAGGAGGATGGAGGGACGCGGTGAGGGAAGGGTAGGGGAGGAGAAGGATATGTGCTGTCCTATTTGAGATTAAGTCGATTGGAAAGGTGTGTTTATGATTAAAATTATTGTTATCATGATTAGTATTGGTCTAACTGTCGTTGTTAATGTTATTATTTTGTTATTGTTATCATTATTATTATTATCATTATCATCATCATCATCATCATCATCATCATCATCATCATCATCATCATCATCGTCATCATCATCATCATTAATATCATTCTCATCATCATTACAATTTTCATTATCATTATAGTTCATATCATTATCATCATTATTATTTTCTTTATTATTACTATGATAAAATGTTATCATTATTATTCATGTCATCATCAGTACCATCCTCCTCATGATCATCACCATCAATGTGGTTTATCATCATCATCATCCCCTCATCAGCATCAGCTTTATTACCATCAGCTCATCATAATCATCATTATTTCTCTTATTAATTTTCATCTGACAATCATTTCCTCCTAAATAGTAGCAGCTGAAGTTTGAAAATTAATCTGACATATTGAACACGATGAGTGATTGGTCCGCAGTGTTGACATTAAGTTATGTGTTTGCGAGGCGGACGAAAGTATGTAGGAATCAAATGTCAATAACAGTTACTATTAATGATTCGCGTTATGGCAAGTAAAGAAGAGGAGTCTGAGACAAAATCTAGAAATTAAAGGATATCAAACATTTATATACACAGACGCGCATGCACGCACACGCACACACATATACACTTGCAAACACACATACACGCGCGCGCGCGCTCTCACAGCCTAACACATCTATACATGCACATAAGCAAAAACACGTGCACATGCACATATTCATAAACACACACACACACACACACACACATACACACACACACACACACACACACACAGACACACACACACACATACACATACACACATACATACGCAGACTTACATATCTAGATACACCTACACTTACACATATACACCTACATCCATAAACACACACACAAACCCACAACGATACACAGCCACACACGTACACATGTACGTCCAGACAGAGGGAGGAGAGGAGGGCGGGCGGGGAGGGAGGGTACAAGAAAAGTAAAACAAAAACAAAAGCAAGTCAAACAAAGAAAAAAAAGTGTCATTTATTAATCGAAAACGTCGGCCGAAAAGATCTTTTTTTTGACGATCTTTTCTCTTTCGTGCATCGAGTATCAGACATGTCTCTGTTTGTCCATTTTGTCTTGTTCTCCGCTCTCTCTTTCTCTCCTATTCCCTCTGTCTTTCTTGATTTTCTTTTTCACGGTCTTCTTCTCTCTCTGTCTTTCTCTGTTCCCGTTTCGTTCTCTGTCTGTCAGTGTGACTGTATTTCGGCCTGCCTGCCTGTCTATCCGTCTGTCTGTCTGTCTCTCTCTCTCTCTATTTCTCTCTCTCTCTCCCTCTTTCTTTCCTTCACTAATCTCTCTATCTTTCTCGCTCTCTTTCTTTCTTTCCTTTTCTCGCCCTCTTTCTGTTTCTCTCTGTGTCTCTATCACTCTCTCTCTCTCTCTTTTCTTCGTTATCTCTCTCTCTCTCTCTCTCTCTCTCTTTCTCTCTCTCTCTCTTTCTCTCTCTCTCTCTCTGTGTCTCTCTCGCTCGCTCGCTCTCTCTCTCTCTCTCTTTCTCTTTCTTTTTCTTTCTCTTTCTCTCTCTCTCTCTCTCTCTCTCTCTCTCTCTCTCTCCCTCTCTCTCTCTCTCTCTCTCTCTCTCTCTCTCTTTCTCTCTCTCTCTCCTCCTTCTCCCCCTCCCCCCCTCTCCTCCCCTCCCTCTCTCTTCCTCCCTCCCTCCCCCCTCTCTCTCTCTTTCTCTCTCCCACCCAATCCTCCTCTCCTCTCCTTCTCTAATCTCCCCACCTTCATCATCCTCTGTCCTTAATCCTTCTTTTCCTCCTCTTCCCGTTCATACCCACAGTTCTCTCTCTCTCTCTCTCCTTAGTATTATCATTATTAAAGTTATTCACTTTTGTATTCTCGTCTTTTTACTTGCATTCTTCCCTTATAAAGTTATGTTTCTTTAAAACATATATGATAATAATAATAGTTATGATGATAATGATGACGATGATCTTGATGATAGTAATGGTGATGAAAATAATGTTAACGATAATGTTAATAATGATAATGATAATGGTAGTTATAATAATCAATAACAATAATGATAATGATGATATCAATAGTAATAATTTTAATAATAACAATAATGATAACGATAATATTAATAATAATAGTAATAAAAGTAATAACAACCATAATGATGATTCTGATAATTAAATTATTACTATATCTTTTTAATATCATAGTAATACTTATGAGCGTATAAACTTACACAGTAAAAATGCGACATTTGTATTTCATTGCTAATAATCACCACTAATATGTTGATATCCTTTTAGTTTACAAATCCTAGCTTTTGTCACGGTAACATTGCATGCAGGAAAACTTCACAAGCAGTAATGCTAAAATTCCTGGAGATTCTGATATCTGCTTTTACTTATGTTTTCGTTTAACATTTGTTTTGTTGCTGTGCGTTGCAAACCGTAAGGATCAGATGTTGCATGGTCACGTTCCGTTGCATGTTATAAGTAGTGCGGTCATGCTCTGTGTGTATATTCCGGCATTTCGTAAAAGAGTTGTAACAGGAAAACGCGAAATTCCCTTGAATATGCTTTGGAGAGAGAAAGAGGGAGGGGGGGGGGGGCAAGGAGGGGGAGACGGAGAGGGAGAGAGAGGCAGAGGGAGAGAGAGAGAGAGAGAGAGAGAGAGAGAGAGAGAGAGAGAGAGAGAGAGAGAGAGAGAGAGAGAGAGAGAGAGTAGAGAGAGAGAGAGAGAGAGTAGAGAGAGAGAGATAGAGAGAGAGTAGAGAGAGAGAGAGAGAAAGAGACAGACACGGAAATAGAGAAAAAGAGAATATAAGAAAAAAAAAACTCAAACAACAAACAAACAAACAAAAAAACAATACAAAACCAACAAAATAAATACGAAAAAATTAAGATTTTTTTTTTCTTTTCTTTTTTTTAAATTCAGGAATCAGAGGAAAGCTAAACACCCATCAGTCTGTGCTTGACTCTTCCCTTCCAATGATAAACGCATATAGCCAACCAACTAACAAAGACACCAGAAAGTCGCCAGGTAGGACCAAAAATGAAGCAAAAGGCAAAAGTTACCAAGTGGTTAACGCTACCAAAGAAGAAATATAAAGAACAAGCTTGAGTTTTAGTTCCCGAAATGGATGGCAAGGAAGCAGCAAGGGAACGGGAGGCTATTTTACCGTGACTGGACTTTCCGCTTTCTTGAACCTGCTCTGTTGGTATTTTTCGAAAGAAAAAAAAGAAAATACTTATTTTCCCGGAGAAATATATTACGGAATGGTTCCTTTGTCGCTTTGATGTAATGGGGAGGATGTCAAAATATCTACGTTGGTAAATGTGGATGTGGATATGACTTTGCTGGCTGTCTGCTTTTTTCTCTCTCTCTGTTACTCTCTCTCATTCTCTCTCTCTCTCTCTCTCTCTCTCTCTCTCTCTCTCTCTCTCTCTCTCTCTCTCTCTCTCTCTCTCTCTCTCTCTCTCTCTCTCTCTCTCTCTCCCCCTCTCTCTCTATCTAAATATTTATTTATCCTTTACTCTCTCTTCATCACCATCTTTCTCGTCAACGTCATATTATCCCTTGCCATAATATTTTCTGTCTCTTTTCTGTACAACTCATTTTCACTGTCTCCGTCACTATTTTTTTCCCCTTTCTCCTCCTCCTCCTTCTCCTTCTCTTTCTCCGTCTCCTTCTCTTTCTCCTCCTCCTTCTCCTCCTCTTCCTCCTACTCCTCATCTCCCTACTACTCCTGCTCCTCCTCCTCCTCTCCCTCCTCCTCTTCTTCCTCCTCCCCCACTCCCTCCTCTTCCTCCTCCTCCTCTCCTCCTCCTCCTCCTCCTCCTCTCCTCCTCTCCCTCCTCCTCCTCCTCCTCCTCCTCCTCCTCCTCCTCCCCCTCTTCCTCCACTCCCTCCTCCTTCTCCTCCTCCTCTCCCTCCTCCTCTTCCTCCTCTCCCTCCTCCTCCTCCTCCACTCACTCCTCCTCCTCCTCCTCCTCTTCCTCTCCCTCTCCCTCCTCCTCCTCCTCCTCCTCCTCCTCCACTCCCTCCTTCTCCTCCTCCTCCTCTCCCTCCTCCTATTCCTCCTCTCCCTCCTCTTCCTCCTCTCCCTCCTCCTCCTCCCCCACTCCCTCCTCCTCCACCTACTCCTCTCCCTCCTCCTCCTCCTCCTCCTCCTCTTACTCCTCCTCCTCCCCCACTCCCTCCTCCTCCTCCTCCTCCTCCACTCCCTCCTCCTTCTCCTCCTCCTCTCCCTCCTCCTCTTCCTCCTCTCCTTCCAACTCCTCCCCCACCCACTCCTCCTCCTCCTCCTCATCCTCCTCTATCACCTCCTCCTCCTCTCCCTCCTCCTATTCCTCCTCTCCCTCCTCTTCCTCTTCTCCCTCCTCCTCCTCTTCTTCCTCCTCCCCCCTCCTCCTCCTCCACCTCCTCCTCTCCCTCCTCCTCCTCCTCCTCCTCCTCTTACTCCTCCTCCTCCCCCACTCCCTCCTCCTCCTCCTCCTCCTCCTCCTCCTCCTCTCCCTCCTTCTCCTCTTCCTCCTCTCCTTCCAACTCCTCCCCCACCCACTCCTCCTCCTCCTCCTCCTCCTCCTCTGCCACCTCCTCCTCCTCTCCCTCCTCCTATTCCTCCTCTCCCTCCTCTTCCTCTTCTCCCTCCTCCTCCTCTTCTTCCTCCTCCCCCCCTCCCTCCTCCTCCACCTCCTCCTCTCCCTCCTCCTCCTCCTCCTCCTCTTACTCCTCCTCCTCCCCCACTCCCTCCTCCTCCTCCTCCTCCTCCTCCTCCTCCTCTCCCTCCTTCTCCTCTTCCTCCTCTCCCTCCTCCTCCTCTTCCCCCTCCTCCTCCTCCTCTCCCTCCTCCTCCTCCTCCTTCCCCTCCTCTTCCTCTTCCTCCTCCTCCTCCTCCTCCTCCACTCCCTCCTCCTCCTCTTCCTCCTCCTCTCCCTCCTCCTCCTTCTCCTCCTCCTCCTCCTTCTCTTCTTCCTCTTCCTCTTCCTCCTCCTCCTCCTCCTCCTCCTCCCAAATCATTTCTATGTACCTGACTACCCCTTTCTCTCCCCATTTTTATTCCCCCAACCTTACCGCCCCTCCCCCCCCCCCGACCCCGTCACCCCCTCACCCATTCTATTATTCTACCCAATCTCCATTTCGCCCCACCTTCCTGCCCATCGCCCTCCCCCCCTAAAAAAAAAAAGATCCTGCCCATCTATGAATTATCCTTTCCCTTCCCATTCACCCCCCCCCACCCTTCCACTTCCCTTCCTCCCCCATTGTGCCCCCATCACTTCCTCCCTCAGCTATTCTCCCCCATCACCCTCTCCCTCCCTCATTCTGCCCCATCACCCCCTCCCTCACCCATTCGACCCCCATCAAACCCTCCCTCCCCAATCTGCCCCCATACCCCACTCCCTCCCCCATTCCTCCCCTCTCTCCCTCATTCCTCTCCTCCCTTTCCCATTCTTCCCCATCACTTTCTCCCTCCCCCATTCTTCCCCCATCACCCTCTCCCTCCCCATCCTTCCCCCCATCACCCCCCCCTGCCCCCCCCCCCCATTCTTCCCCTACCATCCCCCTCCCCATCCTTCCCCCATCACCACCACCCCCCTCCCCTTCCTTCCCCCATCACCACCCCCCTCCCTCCCCCATCCTTCCCCCATCACCCTCTCTCTCCCTCATCCTTCCCCCATCACCACCACCCCCTTCCCCATCCTTCCCCCATCACCCCCCCCTTCCCATCCTTCCCCCATCACCCCCTCCCTCCCCCATTAATCCCCCATCACCCCCCCTCCCCCATTCTCCCCCCATCACCCCCCCCCTCCTCCCCCATCTTCACCCGGCCTGACCTCGCTTTCACAGACAGTTACACACAGGAAGGCTGGAATTTTACTGGAAACAATTATCGACCCCCGCAGACGGCAACATCTCGACTTAAACGACGAACTATTATTGTCGGTTATGTCATCTCCCGTCTTTCTTTTGTCTCTCGTTATCTATTTTTCGTTTTCCTTTTCCTTTTCTTTTATCTTTTTTTGATGGGTGTTCTCGTTCGTTCGTTTTGCTCTTGGTGATAATGGTGATGATGATAATGGTGATGATGATAATGATGATAATGGTGTAGATGATGATGATAATGATGATAATAGTGATGATGGTAATGATGATAATGGTGATGATAATGGTGATGATAATGATGATAATAGTGCTGATGATAATGATGATAATGGTGATGTGGATAATGATGATAATGGTGATGATAATAATAATGGTGATGATAATGATGATAATGGTGATGATGATAATAGTGATGTTGATAATGATGATGATAACGATGATAATGGTGATGATGATAATAATGATAATGGTGATGATGATTATAATGATAATGGTGAGGATAATAATGATGATAATGGTGATGATAATGATGATAATGGTGATGATAATGATGATAATGGTGATGATGATAATGATGATAATGGTGATGATGATAATGGTGATGATAATAATGATAATGGAGATGATAATGATAATGGTGATGATGATAATGATGATAATGATGATAATGGTGATGATGATAATAATGATAATGATGATAATGGTGATGATGATAATAATGATAATGGTGATGATGATTATGATGATAATGGTGATGATGATTATGATGATAATTATTAATTATAATGACGACGATAAATTCTAATTTTTTACGAAGATGATGTTGATAGTCTAATAATAGTGATAATAACGACAAAGGTCTAAGTCATTACTTTTATATAGACGTACATAGAATCATAGTACTTTTAAAATAGCATATTATACCTATAAAATATTAATATGCCTTTAAAATACCCACCTTTGTCCCTCGCAAATCAATTAAAAAAGTCTACTTTCATTTTCCATAAGTTATTGTTACTCCGCCAAACGTTTCTTTTAGTTGGAGGAATAAATCTGATAGCCAATTTTAACCACAAAGAATCGAATATGTCGCAGCAGCAAATAAAAAAGGATTCGAAACTCTGATCCTTTCCACGATCCTTTGTTCCCCCACGTTATTCTTTCGTTTATGGGAAAAGCATTGGACATATTACACAGGTTCAGATCGAAAAGACACGTGTTCTTTACACGTAAGAGAAAGAGTGAATCTCTACAAACCTTTAAGATATTATATAGGTGAAAATAGCAGAGGAAAAGTATAAACGAAGGTGATTTAATGAGAGATAAGGCAACTGGTTTCGATTTTTTTAGTGATTCAAGTCCTATGAGAAACTTAAAGACAGCACATGCGAAATGGGAGATTCCTACCGTATTTTGTCGAACATTTTGATAACGATGTATTTATCCTCTTTAAAAAGAAAAGAAATAGAGAGAAGGAACGTAATGGCTACATTTTCCAGACAGCTTAGTTTATATGCCGAAAGCTAGGCCCAAGAATTGTACCCTTTTCATTGAGGTCAAGCCACTGTTCTGTATGGTGAAAATTGGACAGTTTGGTACAATGTGCAACTAAAGAGAGAGAGAAAGAGAGAGTAAGAGAGAGAGAGTGAGAGAGAGAGAGAAGAGAGAGAGAGAGAGAGAGAGAGAGAAGAGAGAGAGAGAGAGAGAGAGAGAGAGAGAGAGAGAGAGAGAGAGAGAGAGAGAGAATCGGACATAGACATACACACGCACTTAAGTGTGTGTTTGTATATATATATATATATATATATATATATATATATATATTCCTTTATGTATTTATTCATTTATATATTCATATCTATCTAACCATATATCTATCTATCTACGTACACACACACACAGATGATAATAGGATATATCTTATTCTAGATTTATTGCGGTTTCGGATTCAAGAAAACAAGCAAGCAAGCAAATAAAATAAATAAAGAAAGTTGGAGATGACACACATGAAGAACGATTGCATTGCAACATTGCAAGGATTTATGATTCAGATTAACTAATAAAGGATCAGATTTATATTAAAGTATGTATATATATACACATATGCATATGTATATACATACATACATACATACATACATGCCTACATATATACTTACATACACATGCAGACACGCACGCACACACCCACACGCACACACATATATACATATATATACATACATATACATATATATGCACACACACACAACCACACACACACACACACACATATATATGTGTGTGTGTGTGTGTGTGTGTGTCTGTGTGTATGTATATATATGTATATATGTATATATACATATATAAAACACATCCAAACATATACATACACTTACATTAGCTAAAACAAAAGAGGGAACCAATAAATTAGCAAAAACACCTTAAACAAACAATGACAAAGAAACAAACAGACAGGAGAGAGTAAAACGTCTGTCACAGTTTTTAAGGTCATTTCGAGAAAGCTTAATCCGACAGAGCATGATTTAGTTGCACAAAGCACGCGGAAGAAGTTAAAGGAATTTAAGCAAATTAATTAGTCTTGCATCGTCTATGCTTACTGTGTTTGTTTGTTTGTTTGTTTGTTTGTGCGGAATTATATTAGTTGCGATGATAATGATAATGATGATATTAGTGTTGATATAATAGATGAAATAATGATAATGATAAAAGTGATGATAATAACAAAAATAACAAAAAAAAAAAAAACAGCAACAACGTCAATAATAACACCATCACCAAAATGATAATTATAATAAAAATGATGATAATAATAATCATCATAATAATAATGACAATAATAATAATAACAGTAATAATGATAGTAGTAATAATTATAGTAATTATTATGCTGATAAGAAGAGTAATAATAATAATATTAATAATAATAATCATATTCACAATAATAATAATAATAATCATCATAATATTGATAAAGAAAATGATAATAATGATAATGATAAAGAAAATGATAATAATGATAATGATAAAGAAAATGATAATAATGATAATGATAATAATAGTAATAATAATTATTATGATAATAATGATAATAATAATGATTATGATAATAATAGTAATAATTATTATTATGATAATAATAACAAAGAAAATAATAACAACAACAATAAAAATAACAATAACAATTATTAAACAATAATAAGGGAAAGGATAAAAAACTATGATGATAATGATAATGACAAAAAAATAAGATAATAATACTACCAATAAAAAAGAAAACAATGATAATGATAATAATCTTGATTATTATGGTTATTACAATAATAAGAATAGCAACTGCAATGATGATTAGGATAATAATGATAATCAGAGTAAAATATTAATGATAATGACGATAATAACGATAATGATAGTAGTAACAATGATTATAATAATGATAATAGCAATAATAGTAACAATGATGCCAATGCTAATACTAATACGAATGCTGATATTATTACAAATACCAATATTAATAATGGTAATAAAGGTGATAACAATAATAGTAATAATAATAATAATAATAATAATAATAATAATAGTAATAATAATAATAATAATAATATAATAATAATAATAATAATAATGATAATAATAATAATAATGATGACAATAATAATAATAATAATAATAATAATAATAATAATGATAATAATAATAATAATAATGATAGTAATAATAATAAAAGTAAAAATAATTACAAGAATGATAACAATAATGATGATGATGATAATAATAAAAATGATAATATAAACGATAATAATGATAGCGATAATAACATTAATGAAAATAATACTAATATTGATAATAGTAATAATAAAAATGATGATAAAGACAAAAATAAAATGAATGATAATAATAATCATACTAATAATAATAAAATAAAAATAGTAATAATAATAGAAATAACATTAACAATTAGAATAATAACAATGATAAATAATAATAACAATAATGATAATAATAAAGATAAAATTATAACTGATAATGATATTTTTTAATGGTAATAACAATAATGATAATAGTACTAACAGTGATAATAATGATAAAATATGTGGCAATGATAATAATATCTTTATCATCATTATTATAGTTATTATTATTATTATCACTATTATTATCAGTATCATTATTATTATTATTGTTATTATTATCATTATTATTATTATAATTATAATTATTCTTATTGTTTTTTTATCATTATTATTTTCTATCATTATTTGTATTAGCATTATCATTTTTGAATTATTAGGATTATATTATTATTATCATTATCATTAATATTGACAGTGCTAATATGGTTATCTATAATGTTACCTTAATTATTATTATATTGATACTTTTGATAAAGACAATGGTTACTAATTTACAAATAATATGCATGTGTTAAGACACTTTTTTTTTTTTTTTTTTTTTTTTTCTGTTTATCTCTTTCTACACCATTCCTCTGCCACGAATGAAAATCCTCACTCCATTTCACAACATATGCAAGCAATATGGCAAAGTGGCGAAAATTGGTAACCAAAAATGAAATGTACAACAGAACAACAACAAAAATTGAAAGGAAAGAAAAATAAATATATATATTTTCCAAAGTAGGAAGCCTGAGAGATGTCACTCAGGCATATTAAATTGTTTGTCAGTCTACAATCTTCACTAGATGATGAGGATGAGTAGGTGTTGCAGTGTGCATGACAAAACAACATTGCCTCTTTGGAGTTTGAAAGAAAAGGACTTACGAACAATGATGCTTCAACAAATTCAACGAAATGGCTTATATATTTTCCTGTTTTTATTAATGTCTTTCTTTCGTTTTTCCTTTTACTGGAAGAACTCCTCGGCTTTCTAAAAAGAGAGAAAAAAAAAAGAAACAAAAACAGATTGCGATATACACGAAAGCATTACGAATAATATTTCCCATCTTGGACACAAAATAGAGATTTCGAAAATGACTCGACACATTTACGCTCTGACCACTGTATCCGTCGTGTTTTGTCTGCCATA